>NC_046252.1:159135-311384 GCF_009819885.2 Catharus ustulatus | reverse complement strand
CCTTGAAGGGGTTTGGGGGGTCCCAGGGGAGATTTGGGGGATCCTGGAGGGGTTTTGGGGGGTCCCAGAGGGGTCTTGGGGGTCCTGGGGGGATTTGGGGAGGGGTCTCAAAGGGGTTTGAGGGGTCCCAGGAGGATTTGGGGGGTCCTGAGGAGTCTCAGAGGGATTTAGGGGGGTCCCAGGAGAGTTTGGGGGGTCCTGGGGGATTTTGGGGGATCCCAGAGGGGTCCTGGGGGGGTCCCAGAAGGGTATGGGGGATCCTGGAGGGGTTTTGGGGTGTTCTGGGGACATTTTTGGGGGTCCCTGGGGACATTTTAGAGTTCTTGGGGATGTTCATGGGTCTCTGTGCTGATTTTTGGGGTCCCTGTGTTCATTTTTGGGGTCCCTGTGCTGATTTTTGGGGTCCCTGGGGATATTTTTTGGGGTCCCTGTGAGGTTTTTGGGGTCCCTGTGTTCATTTTTGGGGTCCCTGATTCCTATTTTTTGGGGTCCATGTGTTGATTTTTGGGGTCCCTGGGGATATTTTTTGGGGTTCCTGTGAGGTTTTTGGGGTCCATGTGTTGATTTTTGGGGTCCCTGTGCTCATTTTTGGGATCTCTGGGGATATTTTGGGGTCCCTGTGAGGTTTTTGGGGTCCCTGTGTTCATTTTTGGGGTCCCTGTGCTCATTTTTGGGGTCCCTGTGCTGATTTTTGGGGTCCCTGTGCTCATTTTTTGGGTCCCTGTGAGGTTTTTTGCGTCCCTGTGCTCATTTTTGGGATCTCTGGGGAGGTTTTTGGGGTCCCTGTGTTCATTTTTGGGGTCCCTGTGCTCATTTTTGGGGTCCCTGTGAGGTTTTTGGGGTCCCTGTGCTGATTTTTGGGGTCCCTGATTCCTATTTTTTGGGGTCCCTGTGCTCATTTTTGGGGTCCCGGGGCCGTTTCTCCCCAGCTCGGCGGGGGTGGAGCAGCTGATGTACATCAAGGAGGATCTGATCATCCCCCACGTGAGCCCCTCCCCCACCCCGAGCCCCTCCCCCACCCCACAGCCCCTCCCCCACCCTGAGCCCCTCCCCCACGTGAGCCCCTCCCCCACCCTGAGCCCCTCCCCCACCCCATAGCCCCTCCCCCACACCTCAGCCCCTCCCCCACCCTGAGCCCCTCCCCCACCCCACAGCCCCTCCCCCACTCCTCAACCCCACGCCAATTTCTGAGCCCCTCCCCATCCCAGAGCCCCTCCCCCACCCTGAACCCCTCCCCATGTGAGCCCCTCCCCAATTCCTGAGCCCCTCCCCCACTGTGAGCCCCTCCCCCACCCCAGAACCCCTCCCCATGTGAGCCCCTCCCCCAATTTCTGAGCCCCTCCCCCACCCTGAGCTCCTCCCCCAATTCCAGAGCCCCTCCCCCACCACAGAACACTTCCCCATGTGAGCCCCTCCCCCAATTCCTGAACCCCTTCCCCACCCTCAGCCCCTCCCCCCAAGCCCCTCCTTATTTGAGCCCCTCCCCCACCCTGAGCCCCTCCCCCACTCCAGAGCCCCTCCCCCCAGTCCCTCCCCATGTAAGCCCCTCCCCCAATTCGCAAGCCCCTCTCCATCCTAGAGCCCCTCCCCCACCCTGAGCTCCTCCCCCACTCAAGCCCCACCCCCTGAGCCCCTCCCCCACCCCAGAACCCCTCCCCATGTGAGCCCCTCCTTATATGAGCCCCTCCCCCACCCCAGAGCCCCTCCCCCACCCTGAGCCCCTCCCCCAATTCCAGAGCCCCTCCCCCTCCTCCCCTCCCCCACCCTTCCAGCCCCTCCCCCACCCTGAGGTCCTCCCCCAATTCCAGAGCCCCTCCCCCACCCCAGAATCCTTCCCCATGTGAGCCCCTCCCCCAATTCCTGAGCCCCTCCCCCATCCCAGAGCCCCTCCCCCACCCTGAGCTCCTCCCCCAATTCCAGAGCCCCTCCCCCACCCCAGAATCCTTCCCCATGTGAGCCCCTCCCCCAATTCCTGAACCCCTCCCCACCCTGAGCCCCTCCCCCACCCTGAGCCCCTCCCCCACATTGAGCCCCTCCTTATCTGAGCCCCTCCCCCACTCAAGCCCCACCCCCTCCTCCCCTCCCCCACCCTTCCAGCCCCTCCCCCCTGACCCTGTGCCCCTCCCCCACAGCACCACAGCTTCTACGACTTCATCGTCACCAAGGCCCGCGGGAAGAGCGGTGAGTGACGTCATCAACAGGGCTGTGACGTCATCAGGGGGGCTGTGACGTCATCAGAGGGGCTGTGACGTCATCAGAGGGGCTGTGACGTCATCAGAGGGGGCTGTGACGTCATCGGGGGGGTTGTGATGTCACCTCGCCCCTCCCCCACCCCCAGGGCCCCTCTTCAACTTCGACGTCCACGACGACGTCCGGCTGCTGAGCGACGCCACCGTGGAGAAGGACGAGGTACGGACCAGTATGGGCCAGTACGGACCAGTATGGACCAGTATAGACCAGTACGGACCAGTATGGGCCAGTATAGAGCAGTATGGACCAGTACAGACCAGTATAGACCAGTATAGACCAGTATAGACCAATATAGACCAGTACGGACCAGTACGGACCAGTATAGAGCAGTATGGACCAGTATAGACCAGTACGGACCAGTACAGACCAGTATAGAGCAGTATGGACCAGGATGGACCAGTATAAACCAGTATAGACCAGGACAGACCAGTATGGGCCAGTATGGACCAGTATAGACCAGTATGGGCCAGTATGGACCAGTATAGACCAGTGTGGGCCAGTATAGACCAATATAGACCAGTACGGACCAGTACAGACCAGTATAGAGCAGTATGGACCAGGATGGACCAGTATAAACCAGTATAAACCAGTATGGGCCAGTATAGACCAGTACGGACCAGTACAGACCAGTATGGACCAGTACAGGCTGGTATGGGCCAGTATAGAACAGGATGGACCAGTATGGACCAGTATAAACCAGTATGGACCAGTATAGAACAGTATGGACCAGTATAGGCCAGTGTGGACTACTATGGACCAGTATGGGCCAGTATAGACCAGTACCGACCAGTATGGGCTAGTATAGACTGGTATGGACCAGTATGAACCGGTATGGTCCAGTATGGACCAGTAAAGACCAGTATGGACCAGTATGGACTAGTATAGACCAGTACAGACCAGTATGGGCCAGTATAAACCAGTACGGATCAATATGGGCCAGTAGGACCAGTATAGACCAGTAAGGACCAGTATGGTCCAGTACGGACCAGTAAGGACCAGTATGGTCCAGTATATAGTCCAGTACGGACCAGTATAGACCAGTAAGGACCAATATGGGCCAGTATGGACCAGTATAGACCAGTATCAATCCATATGGATTGGTACAGACCAGTATAGACCAGTACAGACCAGTGTGGACCTGTGCAGACCGGTTTGCTCCAGTCCAGACCAGTTTCCCCAGTATAACCCAGTAACCCCCAGGTCCCCCCCCCCCCATTTCTCTCAGTCCCCCAATTGGTGACGTCATCGTGTGATGACGTCATCTGTGACGTCACTGCTGAGCACCCCCATTGGTCCCTGGTGATGTCACACCTTTGTTGATGACGTCACTCCCCCAGCCATGACGTCACCCCCTTATTGATGACGTCACTTCCTCCCACACCCCCGCCTCCCATTAATGATGTCACTGCCCCGATGACATCATCACTGCCGATGACGTCACCCCTGGGCGATGACGTCACCCCTACCCTGGCGCTGACGTCACTGCCCCGTCACTCACGTCACTCCCTTATTACATCACTCCTCAATTGCTGACATCACGCCCTGGTCGATGACATCACTACTGTATCGATGACATCACACTCTGGTTGATGACATCACTCCCAAAACGATGACATCACTCCTGAATCGGTGAAATCACGCTGTGGTCGATGACGTCACTCCCGAATTGATGACATCGCACTCTGATCGATGACATCACTCCCAAATCGATGACATCACACTCTGATCAATTACATCATACTCTGATTGATGACATCACACCCTGGTCGATGACATCACTCCTGAATCGATGACATCACACTCGGATCGATGACATCACACTCGGATTGATGATGTCATACTCTGATTGATGACATCAAACTCTGATTGATGCCATCACACCCTGGTCTATGACATCACTTCTCAATCGGTGACATCACACTCTGATCAATGACATCACACCCTGGTCAATAACATCATGTTCTGATTGATGACATCACACCTTGGTTGATGACATCACTCCTCAATCTCTGACATCACACCCTGATCTATGACATCACTCCTGAATCGATGACATCACACATCTGATTGATGGCTGCACACACCAATCAATGACATCACTGTCCAATTGATGACATCACACTAAAATGGATGACGTCACTCCCCTATCAACGACATCACCCTTGTGATTGATGACATCGCTCTCCCCAATCGATGACATCATCACACCCCATCACTGCCCCCCATCCCCCCGCTGTGTGACGTCATCCCCCGCTGTGTGACGTCATCGCTCTCTGTGTGACGTCACCGCCCCGTGTGTGACGTCACCGGTGCCGTCGCAGTCGCACGCGGGGAAGGTCGTCCTGCGCTCGTGGTACGAGAAGAACAAACACATCTTCCCCGCCAGCCGCTGGGAGCCCTTCGACCCCGAGAAGCGCTGGGACAAGTACACGGTGAGGGGCCCAAAATCATCCTGAAATTATCCTGAAATCATCACAAAATATCCCTGAAATTATCCCTAAATAACCCCCAAAATATCCCCTGAGACCCCGAGAAATGCTGGGACAAGTACACGGTGAGGGGCCCAAAATCATCACAAAATATCCCTGAAATCAGCCCAAAATCATCCTGAAATCATCACAAAATATCCCTGAAATCATCCTGAAATTATCCCTAAATAACCCCCGAAATATCCCCTGAGACCCCGAGAAGCGCTGGGACAAGTACACGGTGAGGGGCCCAAAATCATCACAAAATATCCCTGAAATCACCCAAAAATATCCCCCCTAAACACCCCAAAATATCCCTGAAATATCCACTGAGACCCCGAGAAGCGCTGGGACAAGGACACGGTGAGGGGCCAAAATCATCCTGAAATCATCCTGAAAATATTCCTGAAATCACCCCAAAATCATCCTGAAATTGTCCTGAAACCACCCCAAAATATCCCCCCAAAACACCCAAAAATGTCCCTGAAATCACCCCAAAATCATCCCAAAATCACCCTGAAATGTCCCTGAAATCACCCAAAATGTCCCCACAAAACACCCCAAAATGTCCCTGAAATGTCCCCTGAGACCCCGAGAAGCGCTGGGACAAGTACACGGTGAGGGGCCCAAAATCATCACAAAATGTCCCTGAAATATCCCTGAAACCACCCCAAAATATCCCCCTAAACACCCCAAAATATCCCTGAAATCTCCCCAAAATATCCCTGAAATCATCACAAAATATCCTGAAAATATCCCTGAAATCGCCCCAAATTATCCCCCCTAAACACCCCAAAATGTCCCTGAAATATCCACTGAGACCCCGAGAAACGCTGGGACAAGGACACGGTGAGGGGACCAAAATCATCCTGAAATTATCCTGAAACTACCCCAAAATATCCTCCCAAAACACCCCAAAATATCCATGAAAACACCCCAAAATCATCCTGAAATCCCCCCAAAATATCCCCCCTAAGCACCCCAAAATGTCCCTGAAATGTCCTCTGAGACCCCGAGAAACGCTGGGAGAAGTACACGGTGAGGGGCCCAAAATCATCCTGAAATCATCACAAAATATCCCTGAAACCACCCCAAAATATCCCCACAAATCACCCCAAAATGTCCATGAAAACACCCCAAAATATCCCTGAAATCATTCTGAAACCACCCCAAAATTATCACTAAATACACCCCAAAATAATCTAAAATCACCCCAAAATATCCCTGAAATGTCCCCTGAAACCCTGAGAAACGCTGGGACAAGGACACGGTGAGGGGCCAAAATCATCACAAAATATCCCTGAAATCACCCCAAAATCACCCTGAAATTACCCCAAAAGATCCTCCCAAAAACCCTAAAATATCCCTGAAATCATCCTGAAACCACCCTAAAATTATCACTAAATACCCCCCCCAAATCACCCTGAAATAATCCCAAAATCCTCTGAAATCACCCCAAAAATCATCCTGAAATCACCCCAAAATTATCACTAAATACACCCCCAAATCATCCAAAATAGCCCTGAAATCACCCCAAAATCACCCCAAAATCACCCCCAAATCACCCCCAAATGTCCAGAAAAAAATCCCTGAAATAACCCCAAAATCTCCCTGAAATCACCAAAAAAATCACCCCAAAATCACCCCCAAAATCCCCCCCAAATCCCCCCCAAATCTCCCCAAACACCCCCAAAAATGCCCCAAATTCACCCAAAAATTCCCCCGGAGTTGGGACAGGCCTGGGGGGGAGGGGCCGTGACGGGGGGGAGGGGCTGTGGGTGATAAAAGGGGGTGGGGGAGGGGCTCTGGGTGGGGGGAGGGGCTGAGAGAAGGGATGGGCCCAGTGGGGGAGGGGCTGTGTGTGATAAAATGGGGTGGGGGAGGGGCCATGAGGTGGGGGAGGGGCTGTGGGTGATGATGGGGTGGGGGAGGGGCCATGAGGTGGGGGAGGGGCTGTAGATGATGAAAGGGGTGGGGGAGGGGCTGTGGGTGGGGGGAGGGGCTGAAAGAAGGGATGGGCCCAGTGGGGGAGGGGCTGTGGGTGATGATGGGGGTGGGGGAGGGGCCATGAGGTGGGGGAGGGGCTGTAGATGATGAAAGGGGTGGGGGAGGGGCTGAGAGGTGGGGGAGGGGCTGTGGGTGATAAAATGGGGTGGGGGAGGGGCTGTGGGTGATGATGGGGGTGGGGGAGGGGCTGTGGGTGGGGGGAGGGGCTGTGGGTGATGATGGGGGTGGGGGAGGGGCTGTGGGTGGGGGGAGGGGCTGTGGGTGATGATGGGGGTGGGGGAGGGGCTCTGGGTGGGGGTGGGGGAGGGACTGTGGGTGATGATGGGGTGGGGGAGGGGCTGTGGGTGGGGGCGGGGCCTCTTTTCTCACTCCCCTCCCCTCCCCCCCAGATCCGCTGAAGCCGAAGGACCCCGGAGCCCCCTGGGTGGGGGAGGGGCTGAGCCCGCCCCTCCCCCCATCCCCCCCATCCCCCCCATCCCCCTCCCCCAATAAAACCGATCTGAGTTCAGCCCTGTGTGGGGGCGGGGCTTTACTGGGAGGGGAGGGGCTTTACTGGGAGGGGGAGGGGCTTTACTGGGAGGGGGAGGGGCTTTACTGGGAGGGGGAGGGGCTTTACTGGGAGGGGGCGGGGCTTTACTGGGAGGGGGAGGGGCTTTACTGGGAGGGGGAGGGGCTTTACTGGGAGGGGGTGGGGCTTTACTGGGGCTTTACTGGGAGGGGGAGGGGCTTTACTGGGAGGGGGAGGGGCTTTACTGGGAGGGGTGGGGCTTTACTGGGAGGGGTGGGGCTTTACTGGGAGGGGGCGGGGCTTTACTGGGAGGGGAGGGGCTTTACTGGGAGGGGTGGGGCTTTACTGGGAGGGGGAGGGGCTTTACTGGGAGGGGCGGGGCTTTACTGGGAGGGGGAGGGGCTTTACTGGGGGGGCTTTACTGGGAGGGGGTGGGGCTGTACTGGGAGGGGCGGGGCTTTACTGGGAGGGTGTCAGAGACACGCCCCCCTCACACTGACCCCGCCCACCAGTGCTCCCAGTGCTCCCAGTTCATCCCAGTTCATCCCAGTGTCAGAGAGACACGCCCCCCTCACACTGACCCCGCCCACCAGTGCTCCCAGTGCTCCCAGTTCACCCAAATCTCCTCTCAGTCCCTTCCAGTGCTTGCAGTCCCCCCCAGTCCATCCCAGTATCACTCCCAGTGCTCCCAGTATCACCCCCAGTCCCTCCCAATCCTTCCCAGTCCCCCCAACTCACCCCAGTCCCTCCCAGTTTCCCATCCCAGTGCTCCCAGTATCACTCCCAGTCCCTCCTAATCCTTCCCAGTCCCCCCCAGCTCACCCCAGTCCATCCCAGTATCACTCCCAGTACTCCCAGTATCACCCCCAGTGCCTTGCAATCCTTCCCAGTCCCTCCCAACTCACCCAGTCCCTCCCAGTTTCCCATCCCAGTGCTCCCAGTATCACCCCCAGTCCCTTCTAATCCTTCCCAGTCCCCCCCAGCTCACCCCAGTCCATCCCAGTTTCCCATCCCAGTGCTCCCAGTATCACCCCCAGTCCCTTCCAATCCTTCCCAGTCCCCCCCAGTCCACCCCAGTCCCTCCCAGTTTCCCATCCCAGTGCTCCCAGTATCACCCCCAGTGCCTTGCAATCCTTCCCACTCCCCCCCAACTCACCCCAGTCCCTCCCAGTATCACTCCCAGTGCTCCCAGTATCACCCCCAGTCCCTCCCAATCCTTCCCAGTCCCCCCCAACTCACCCAGTCCATCCCAGTTTCCCATCCCAGTGCTCCCAGTATCACCCCCAGTCCCTCCCAGTCCTTCCCAGTCCCCCCCAGCTCACCCCAGTCCATCCCAGTTTCCCATCCCAGTGCTCCCAGTATCACCCCCAGTCCCTCCTAATCCTTCCCAGTGTCCCCCAACTCACCCCAGTCCATCCCAGTATCACTCCCAGTGCTCCCAGTATCACCCCCAGTCCCTCCCAATCCTTCCCAATCCCCCCCAGCTCACCCCAGTCCATCCCAGTTTCCCATCCCAGTGCTCCCAGTATCACCCCAGTCCCCTCTGTACAAAATCAACTAAGCAGTAGATTATGGATAAAACCATCTAATTATAATTTACAGATTTAATTTATAACAAAACCACGGCCTGGGCTCGCTCAGACACGTCCAAGGCCGGACTGACAGCCCAGAGTCCTTCCAAAGGGAGTTACAAATCCACGAATTCCTCACTTTTCAACCCAAAAATGAACCAGATAACGGCCACAGCAGCCTCAGTTATCAAAAACAGGCTGGGAAAAGGGAGAGATAAAACAGTGAGGGTGAGCTGGGCAGTTCAGAAACCCCAAACACAAAGAATGAGGTCACCCAAGAACTGCTCATCCTTTCCTTCCCATCCTTTCCTGCTCATCCTTTCCTGTCCATCCTTTCCTGTCCATCCTTTCCTCTCCATCCTTTCCTGTCCATCCTTTCCTGTCCATCCTTTCCTGTCCATCCTTTCCTTTCCATCCTTTCCTGCTCACCCTTTCCTGTCCATCCTTTCCTTTCCATCCTTTCCTGCTCACCCTTTCCTGTCCATCCTTTCCCATCCTTCCCTGTCCATCCTTTCTCATCCTTTCCTGTCCATCCCTTCAAATCCTTTCCCACCCTTTCCTGTCCATCCTTTCCTTTCCATCCTTTCCTGCTCATCCTTTCCTGTCCATCCTTTCCCATCCTTTCCTGTCCATCCTTTCCTGTCCATCCTTTCCCATCCTTCCCTGTCCATCCTTTCCTGTCCATCCTTTCCTGTCCATCCTTTCCTGTCCATCCTTTCCCATCCTTTCCTGTCCATCCTTTCCTGTCCATCCTTTCCTGTCCATCCTTTCCTGCTCATCCTTTCCTGCTCATCCTTTCCTGTCCATCCTTTCCTCTCCATCCTTCCCTGTCCATCCTTTCCTGCTCATCCTTTCCTGTCCATCCTTTCCTGTCCATCCTTTCCTGTCCATCCTTTCCTGTCCATCCTTTCCCATCCTTTCCTGTCCATCCTTTCCTGTCCATCCTTTCCTCTCCATCCTTTCCTGCTCATCCTTTCCTGCTCATCCTTTCCTGTCCATCCTTTCCTGTCCATCCTTTCCTGCTCATCCTTTCCTGCTCATCCTTTCCTGTCCATCCTTTCCTGTCCATCCTTTCCTTTCCATCCTTTCCTGTCCATCCTTTCCTGTCCATCCTTTCCTGCTCATCCTTTCCTGTCCATCCTTTCCTGTCCATCCTTTCCTGTCCATCCTTTCCTGTCCATCCTTTCCCATCCTTTCCTGTCCATCCTTTCCTTTCCCATCCTTTCCTGTCCATCCTTTCCTGTCCATCCTTTCCTGTCCATCCTTTCCTGTCCATCCTTTCCTGCTCATCCTTTCCTCTCCATCCTTTCCTCTCCATCCTTTCCTGTCCATCCTTTCCTGTCCATCCCTTCCTGTCCATCCTTTTCCCATCCTTTTCCCCTCCTTTCCTGCTCTTCCTTTCCCACCTTTTCCTCTCGGTGCCCTCAGGCCCCACGTTGGGCGCCGAAATCCTGGTTTGAAAACACAGGACAGAGCTGGGGAAGAGCAGGGCCAGTAAATCCCTCTGAATCAGCAGAAATTTGGAATTAAGGGGCTCTCAGGAGAGGATAGGGGGGTGGGAATAACAGTTCTTTAGTTGTATAAACTGTAATTTCATTATTATTTGACTAAAATTTTGGTCCAAAGTGCGGCTTATAATCAGGTGCTTCTTATATATGGACAAAGAATAAAAAGTTGCTGTTTCAGTTTGGAGGACAGGTGTCTGCTGAGAAAGGCAGGAGCTTCTCTTTGAAATGGAGAATGTAAACCCCCTCCCTCCAAATTATTATAATTTTGAAATCAAGGGGCTCTCAGGCAAAGATGTGGGAATTAGGAATAACAGTTCTTTACTAGGGAAATTAAAATAGAAATACAGAATACAAAGGAACAAACCCCAAACCCTGACAAAGTACAACCTGATACCCTGCCAAGGTGTTGGCAGCAGTCCCATTAAATGGTGGCTGATGTGATTGATTTGGAGCAGTGCTGCTGTACAAGGTGCAGTTTTCCTCTGAAGGTTCAGTGATAATGTGGAAAAGTCCGGTTTTCCTCTGAAAATCCAGTGGAAAGGAAAAAAAAGGGCACCTTAGTGTCCCAAAACCTCTGTTTTTATCTTGGTAAGAAATGTTGGGCTCTTCCCCCTGGCTGGAGCAACTCCCAATGGGATGCAGTAATTTTATCAGTGCCACAGTGGGACTCAATGGCCATGAGCAGAAAATAATTCCTGGAGGAAGGATGGGTTGTGAAAAGATAAAGAACAATGCCCTGCCTGGTTTATAAAATTTGGCCATGAACAGCAGATATCCCCACAAAGATAAAAAAACACTGCCCTGCCTGGTTTATAAAATTTGTCCATTAACAGAGAATATCTCCTTTTGGAAATAAAGAACACTGCCCCAGCTGGTTTATAAAATTTGTTCATTAACAGAGAATATTTCAACACCCCCATTCCAGCTGTTAAAATGCAGATGCTGAGAGTCACTGATTTGTACCAGCTTTAAGAGCAATCAATAAAATTACAGAGGGCACACACAGGGGTAGCCAGTCCCTGCACCCTCTGACCACACTGACAGAAGAATTTGGGTGGTTTTCTGTTAGGGAACTGAAGGATGCCTTGTTCTGCACCCCTGTGCTCAAAAACACCCAAAAGCTTTTTGCTTTTGAGTGGGAAATCCCAAGGAAAAGTGAATTTACCTGGAGAGTTTTACCCCAAGGTTCCAAGAATAGCCCAACAATATTTGGAAACAAAGCCAGCAAAGGAATTGGAGGATTGGATAAAAAAAATCCAGGAGCCAGAAGGAATTATTGGATATGTGGAAGAGTCTTGATTGCAGGGAATTCCAGAGATGACTGCACAGCATTCACTGTGAGTTTATTCAACTTCTCAGGGCTGAGTGGGTGCAGAGTCTCTAAAGACAAAGCACAGATTGCTAAAGAAGTTGTGGTTTATTTGGGGCTTCATATTTTTGTGGAAAAGCACAGAAAGAAGCCCCTGTGGACTCCCAGAGCCCCACACTGAGAGAGATGCAAGCTTTGCTGGGAATGGTGGTGTCATTTGTGGGTGACAAATTATGGACTGCTGGTAAAACCCCTTTATGGGGCATTAAAAGGGAATTATGAGATGGACTGAAAACATCAGAGCAGCTTTCAAACATCTGAAATGCTCACTGATGGCAGCTCCAGCACTGGGAGTGCCAGACCTAACTAAACTTTTGAATTTTTTACATGTGAGAGGCTGAACGAGGCTTTGGGGGTACTGGGAATCAACACAGGGCTGTGGCCTCCTTTCCAAACAGCCAAAAAATGCTGCCCAGGGTGCCCAAAGACCATGGTGGCCACTGTCATCTTGAGGCAGGAGGCCCAAAATCTCACCCTTGGTGACACTTTGTGGTGTTTGTACTCGAACAAAAGGGGGACATTGACAGGAAATAATGCTGAAATAATAATCTCTGTTATCAGAGCTTAAAGTTACCCTGGAAACAACTCCTGTTGTTATCCCTGCCATGTTTCTGTCCCCACTCTTAACTGACAATGAGCCAGAGCAGGACTGCCTGTAGATAATTGCAGAATTATTGAATTGAATAATTCCAGATCTGAAAGATGAGAGGATCCAGAGTGGGAGGCACAGGGGCAGCCTGAGCCTCAGTCCTGTGCCCCAGGGTTCTTTGTGCTGCTCCTCTCTCAGCAGTGTGCTGGGGGTGGATGATTCAATTCCTCCAGAGCCATCTCCCCCTGGAACTTGCTATCATAGATAAGGATCCTAGATACCAAGGCTGAGCCAAATTCCTCAAGAATTTGGTCACTCTCTGACACTTTGGAAGATAATTGGTTAGAAATTAGTCTGTGTAATTGGTCAGTTCGCCTTTAGAACTTCTCACTCAGATTGGATGCTGTTCTTTGTATAAACTTTTATTGGCTGTAGTTTGAATCCTCCCTGAACCCATAAATAAGGCAGTCTCAAATCTGTCTCTGAGAGAATCCTGCTGGACTCCTTTCCCATGAAATAAAAATTCTTGTGGAACTCATCAAGCAAGGCTCTGGTCTTTCTCTGCTGGATAATTGTGAGCTCCTGAGAGATGTCTAAATGATATCAGCACTCTCAGCTCCTGCTAAAACAACCACCAGGGACCAAAACAAATCTCACAGAGCTGGAGCAGAGGCTGAATCTCTCACCAGGAACCAAAACAAATCTCAGAGAGCTGCAGCAGAGGCTGAATCTCTCACCAGGGACACAAACAAATCTCACAGGGCTGCAGCAGAGGCTGAACCTCCCACTGCAGCCGACACAGATCCCCCAGAGCGGTGCCTCCACTGGTGCTGGATGAGTTGCTGCTTTAGTTTGGTGTCTGCTGAGAAAGGCTCTCTCAGCTCCTGCTAAAACAACCACCAGGGACACAAAAAATGGTCACAGAGCTGCAGCAGAGGCTGAATCTCTCACTGAAGATGGGGTAGAACCTGCTAAAACAACCACCAGGGACCAAAACAAATCTCACAGAGCTGCAGCAGAGGCTGAATCTCTCACTGAAGCTGACACAGAGTTCCCTGCTGGTGCTGGTTGAGTTGCTGCTTTAGTTTGGAGGACAGGGGTCTGATGAGAGAGGCTCTCAGCTCCTGCTAAAACAACCACCAGGGACACAAACACAGCTCACAGAGCTGCAGCAGAGTCTGAACCTCTCACCAGGAACACAAACAAATCTCACAGAGCTGGACCAGAGGCTGAATCTCTCACCAAGCACCAAAACAAATCTCACAGAGCTGCAGCAGAGGCTGAACCTCCCACTGAAGATGGGGCAGAACCTGCTAAAACAACCACCAGGAACGCAAAAAAAGCTCAGAGAGCTGGACCAGAGTCTGAATCTCTCACCAGGTACCAAAACAAAGCTCAGAGGGCTGGAGCACAGGATGAATCTCTCACCAGGGACACAAACAAATCTCACAGAGCTGCAGCAGAGGATGAATCTCTGACCAGGTACCAAAACAAAGCTCACAGAGCTGGAGCAGAGTCTGAATCTCTCACCAGGGACACAAATAAAGCTCACAGAGCTGGAGCACAGGTTGAATCTCTCACTGGAGCTGGGGCAGACCCTGCTAAAACAACCACCAAGTACCAAACCAAATCTCACAGAGCTGCAGCAGAGTCTGAATCTCTCACCAGGTACCAAAACAAAGCTCAGAGAGCTGGAGCAGAGGATGAATCTCTCATTGAAGATGGGGTAGAACCTGCTAAAACAACCACCAGGGACCAAAACAAATCTCACAGAGCTGCAGCAGAGGCTGAATCTCTCACTGGAGCTGCGGCAGACCCTGCTAAAACAACCACTAGAGACCAAAACAAAGTTCAGAGAGCTGCAGCAGAGTCTGAACCTCCCACTGCAGCCGCCACAGACCCCCCAGGGCGGTGCCTCCACTGGTGCTGGTTGAGCACGGAGCTGGTCCTGAAGCTCTTGCCGCACTCGGGGCAGCCGAAGGGCCTCTCCCCGCTGTGGATGCGCCGGTGCCGCGCCAGGTGCGAGCTGTGCCGGAACCCCCTGGTGCACTCGGGGCAGCGGAAGGGCCGCTCGTCCGTGTGGATGCGCTGGTGGATCAGCAGCAGGGAGCTGGTCTGGAAGCTCTTCCCGCACTGCCCACACTGGTAGGGGCGCTCCCCGGAGTGGATCTTGAGGTGGGAGGTGAGGTGGGAGCTGCGGCCGAAGCTCAGGCCGCACTCGCCGCACTCGAAGGGGCGCTCGCCGGTGTGGCTGCGGTGGTGGATGATGAGCCCTGGGCTGTCCCTGAATCCCTTCCCACACTCTGGACACTCGTAGGGTTTCTCTCCCGTGTGGATCATGCGGTGCCGGAGCAGGCGGGACCTCCAGGTGAATCCCTTCCCGCACTCGGGGCACTTGTGGGGCTTCTGCTCGTCCTGGAGCTGCTCAGGGAGGCCCAGCCCTGAGTTCTGTCCATGTTCCTGGCCCTCCTTGGGATTTTCCTGCTCAGAGCAGCCCAGGTTGGGCGTGCAGCCCCTCCTGGGGTGGGGTCTCAGTGGTTTTTCCTCCGGTCTTGGTGGTTTTTCCTCCAGTCTCAGTGGTTTTTCCTCCCCTCTGTTGGGATTTTCCTGCTCAGAGCAGCCTGGGCTCAGTGTGCAGCCCCTCCTGGGGTGGGATCTCAGCGGTTTTTCCTCCCCTCTGTTGGGATTTTCCTGCTCAGAGCAGCCTGGGCTGGGTGTGCAGCCCCTCCTGGGGTTGGGTCTCAGTGGTTTTTCCTCCGGTCTTGTTGGTTTTTCCTCCTCCTCGTCGGGATTTTCCTGTTCAGAGCAGCCCGGGCTCGGTGTGCAGCCCCTCCTGGGGTGGGATATCAGCGGTTTTTCCTCCTCCTCGTCGGGATTTTCCTGTTCAGAGCAGCCCGGGCTCGGTGTGCAGCCCCTCCTGGGTTGGGATCTTGGTGGTTTTTCCTCCGGTCTGGGTGGTTTTTCCTCCTCCTCGTCGGGATTTTCCTGCTCAGAGCAGCCCAGGCTGGGAGTGCAGCCCCTCCTGGGGTTGGGTCTGGGTGGTTTTTCCTCCAGTCTTGGTGGTTTTTCCTCCTCTCTGTCGGGATTTTCCTGCTCAGAGCAGCCCGGGCTGGGCGTGCAGCCCCTCCTGGGTTGGGGTCTCAGTGGTTTTTCCTCCAGTCTTGGTGGTTTTTCCTCCCCTCTGCTGGGTTCCTGCCCCGTGGGTTTCTCCTCGCTGGGGTCCATGCTCGGCTCTGGGGAGGAAGGACAAGGAGAGGAGGGGGTTGGGGACAGAGGGAAGGGCGAGGAGAACCCACAGTGTGTGCCCAGCAGGGCAGCTCTTCCTCCTCTTCGCCCTCCTCCTCCTCCGCCTCCTCTTCCTCCTCCTCCTCCTTCTCCTGTTTTTCCCAAAGCGGGGTCTCCCCCAAACTGGTGTCCCCCTAAACTGGGTTGCCCCCAAACTGGTGCCCCCCAAACCGGGGTCCCCCCCCCGCATCCCCCCGCCGCACCCACCGGGACCCCCAAAACCCCTCCGGGGACCCCTCCCAAAAGCCCCTCCCGGGACCCCCCGGTGTCCCCCCGAGGGGTGTCTGAGGCTCCCGAGCCCCGCACGATCCCAACATCGCCCCCCAAATAAATCCCCAAACCCAGGGACCCCCCGGGATTCCGGGCCGAGCCCCCCCGGTACCTGCGGGATGGGGGCGGGGGTCCCGGGGGGCGGTGGGTCCCGGGGGGCGGTGGGTTCAGGGGGGCGGTGGGTTCAGGGGGGGCCGGAGCCGCGGGGGGGGTTCGGGGCTTGTGGGCTCCGGCTGCGGTGATGCTGCTCCGCCTCTTCCTCCTCTTCCTCCGCCTCTTCCTCCCTCATCCTCCTCCTCTTCCTCTTCCTGCTCCTCCTCCTCCTGCTCCTCCTTTTCCTCCTGCTCCTCCTCTTCCTCCTCGTTTCCTCATGCTCCTCTTTCTCCTCTTCCTCTTCCTCCTCCTCCTCTCCTCCTCCTCCTCCTCTTCCTCCTCTTCCTCCTCTTCCTCCTCTTCCTCCTCTTCCTTCTCTTCCTCCTCCTCCTTTTCCTCCTTCTTCTTTTCCTCCTCCTCCTCTTCCTCCTCTTCCTCCTCCTGCTCCTCCTCCTCCTCTTCCTCCTGCTCTTCCTCCTTTTCTGCTTTTCCCCTTTACCATTTACCCCCTTTGCTGTTTTTTCCCCCTTTGACATTTTCCCCTTTTCTGTTTTTCTCCTTTCCCATTTTCTCCTTTGCCGTTTTCCCCCCTTTTCTGCTTTTCCCCCTTTACCATTTTCTCCTTTTCTGCTTTTCCCCTTTGCCATTTCCCCACCCTTTACCATTTTCCCCTTTTCCATTTTTCCCCCTTTACCGTTTTTCCCCTTTTCTGCTTTTCCCCCTTTACCATTTCCCCCTTTACCATTCCCCTCCTTTTCCATTTTTCCCTATTTTTGCTTTTCCCCCTTTACCATTTACCCCCTTTGCTGTTTTTCCCCCTGACATTTCCCCCTTTTCTGCTTTCTCCCTTTGCCGTTTGTCCCCTTTTCTGTTTTTCTCCTTTACCATTTTCCCACTTTACCATTTCTCCCCTTTGCCGTTTTCCCCCCCTTTTGTGCTTTTCCCCCTTTACCATTCCCCTCCTTTTCCATTTTCCCTATTTCTGCTTTTCCCCCTTTACCATTTACCCCCTTTGCTGTTTTTCCCCCCTTTGACATTTTCCCCTCTTCTGCTTTTCCCCCTTTGCCGTTTGTCCCCTTTTCTGTTTTTCTCCTTTATCATTTTTTCCCCTTTTCCATTTTTCCCCTTTGCCGTTTTCCCCATTTCTGCTTTTCACCCTTTACCATTTTTTCCCCTTTGCCACTTTTTCCCCTTTTCCATTTTTCCTTCTTTTACCATTCTCCCCCTGTGTCCCTGGAGGGCTCGGGGCGCTCGGTTCTGCCCAGCCCAGGCTGGGTCAGCGTGTCCATCTGGGACAAAATTTGGGATGGGAAACACTGGGGACAAAATTTGGGATGGGACATTGGGGACAGAATTTGGGACTGGACACATTGGGGACAGAATTTGGGAAGGGAAATATTTTGGACAAAATTTGGGATGGGAAACATTTGGGACAGAATTTGGGATGGGAAACATTGGGGAATAAAATTTGGGATGGGAAACACTGGGGACAAAATCTGGGATGGGAAACACTGGGGACAAAATTTGGGATGGGAAACATTTGGGGACAAAATTTGGGATGGGACATTGGGGACAAAATTTGGGATGGGAAAGATTTGGGGACAAAATTTAGGATGGGAAACATTTAGGACAATATTTGGGATGGGAAATATTTGGGACAGAATTTGGGATGGGAAACATTTGGGGACAAAATTTGGGACGGGAAACAATGGGGGACAAAATTTGGGATGGGACACATTGGGGAATAAAATTTGGGATGGGGAACATTGGGGACAAAATTTGGGATGGGACATTGGGGACAAAATTTGGGAAGGGAAATTCACACAACTCACGTTTTGTACCATTAATTTCTATTTACTACAATTGACATTTAAACAAATACAACTTAAAAGTTTACAAGATTAAATACAATTTAAATTGAAATTCATAGGCAAAAAATTAATTAATTCAAGTAAATCTAATTTAATGCAATGTAAGCCTTATTTCACACAACTGAAAGTTAATGCAAGTAAATATTTAATGTCATTTAAATTTAAACTTCTCTTTATGCAATTAAATAAAATTTAATAGAATTTAAATTCATACAACCCAAAGTTAATGCAAGTAAATACTGTTCAATACGATTCAGAGTAATAAAACTTAAATTTATACAACTAAATACAAGTTTAAATTTATAGAACTTAAAATTACTACAATACAAATGAATGCAATCTGAATTAAAATTCATCCAGCTTAAAGTTAATGCTAGTGAAATATAATATATAATTATATACATTATAATATTGTATTTTTATATATAATTATGATATTACATTATTATACATAATATAATTATGTATTATATATTATATATTTATTTTGTATTATATATTATATATTATATATTATATATTATACATTATACATTATATATTATATATTATATATTATATATTATATAGTATATAATATATAATATATAATACATTATATATTATATATTATATATTGTATATTGTATATTATATATTACATATTACATATTACATATTACATATCATATATTATATATTATATATTATATATTATATATTATATATTATATATTGTATATTGTATATTGTATATTATATATTACATATTACATATTACATATCATATATCATATATCATATATCATATATCATATATTATATATTATATATTATATATTGTATATTGTATATTATATTACATATGACATATCATATATTATATATTGTATATTATTATATATTATATATTATATATTATATATTATTATATATAATATGTAATTAAAATTATATATATTACATATAATCATATTAATATATGTATTTAAATTAACATATAATTTATAATTATATTAACATATTTTACATGTAATTATATTATCATTGCACTTAACACCACTCAAACTAAACTAACACAAGTTAAATTGATACAGTTAAATACAATTTTCTACAATTCAAATTCAAACAACTTCAAATCAATAAAAATAAACCCAGACTAACGCCTGTCAAATAAAGAAATCAGCTTTTGGCGAAGAGGATGCGCCGTTTCTTGAGCCCGGTGGCGAGGCTCCGCGGGTTGGGGATGAACACGTTGCTGTTCTCCAGCCTCAGGTAGCGCCGCCCCTTCGGCGTCCAGCTGATGTTTTCCGCCCCGGGCGCCGGAGCGCGCGGGGGCCTGAAGTAAAACTCCTCTGCTTCCCTCAGGTACTCCTCAATCAGCGCCACCTGCAATTAAAGCAATTATTTGATGGTCAGTCAAGGCCAGAAAAACTCTAAAAGCTGCTGGAATTGTTTATTTGGAGCAGACAGTCATTAGAAACACAAATACACAAATCCTCCTCTTGGGCAGCTGGTACCCGACTTGGGCATTGGTTTTGTGTTTTCCATTTCTGGGTTCAATCCCTTGGTTGTTTCTGTGCTCTCCATTTCTGTTTGTGTTCAATCCCTTGGTTGTTTTTGTGCTCTCCATTTCTGTTTCAATTCAATCCCTTGTTATTTTTTGTGTTTTCCATTTCTGTTGGAGTTTAATCCCTTGGTCGTTTTTGTGTTTTCCATTTGGATTCAATCCCTTGGTTGTTTCTGTGCTCTCCATTTCTGTTTGAGGTTCAATCCCTTGGTCATTTTTGTGTTCCCCATTTCTGTTGGAGTTCAGTCTCTTGGTTGTTTCTGTGCTCCCCATTTCTGTTTGGGTTCAATCCCTCGGTTGTTTCTGTGTTTTGGGTTCAATCCCTTGGTTGTTTTTGTTTTCTCCATTTGGGTTCAATCCCTTGGTTGTTTCTGTGCTCTCCATTTCTGTTTCAATTCAATCCCTCAGTTGTTTTTGTGTTCCCCATTTCTATTTGGGTTCAATCCCTTGGTTGTTTTTCTGTTCCCAATTTCTGTTGAGGTTCAGTCCCTCGGTTGTTTCTGTGCTCTCCATTTGGGTTCAATCCCTCGATTGTTTTGCTGGTCTCCATTTCTGTTTGGGGTCAATCCCTTGGTTGTTTGTGCTCTCTCCATTTGGACTCAATCCCTTGGTTGTTTCTGTGCTCTCCATTTCTGTTTCAATTCAATCCCTGGGTTGTTTTTGTGTTCCCCATTTCTGTTTTGGTTCAATCCCTCGGTTGTTTCTGTGCTCTCCATTTGGGTTCAATCCCGTGTTCATTTCTGTGCTCTCCATTTCAGTTTTGGTTCAGTCCCTTGGTTGTTTCTGTGCTCTCCATTTGGGTTGAATCCCTTTGTTGATTCTGTGCTCTCCATTTCTATTTCAGTTCAATCCCTCGGTTGTTTCTGTGTTCTCCATTTCTGGGTTCAATCCCTCAGTTGTTTTTGTGTTCCCAATTTCTGTTTGGGTTCAATCCCTTGGTTGTTTTTGTGTTTTGGGTTCAAACCCTTGGTTGTTTTTGTTCTCTCCATTTCTGTTGAGGTTCAATCCCTCAGTTGTTTTTTTGTTCTCCATTTGGGTTCAATCCCTTGGTTGTTTTTGTGTTCTCTGTTTGGGTTCAATCCTTTGGTTGTTTCTGTGCTCTCCATTTGGATTGGGTTCAATCTCTTGGTTGTTTTTGTGTTCTCCATTTGGATTCAATCCCTTGGTTGTTTCTGTGCTCTCCATTTCTGTTTGAGGTTCAATCCCTTGGTCACTTTTGTGTTCCCCATTTCTGTTGGAGTTCAATCTCTTGGTTGTTTCTGTGTTTTGGGTTCAATCCCTTGGTTGTTTTTGTTTTCTCCATTTGGGTTCAATCCCTTGGTTATTTATGTGCTCTCCATTTGGATTCAATTCCTTGGTTGTTTTTGTGTTCCCCATTTCTGTTGGGGTTCAATCCCTTGGTTATTTCTGTGCTCTCCATTTCTGGGTTCAATCCCTCGTTTTTTTCTGTGCTCTCCATTTGGGTTTAATCCCTTGGTTGTTTTTGTGTTCTCCATTTGGGTTCAATCCCTCGGTTGTTTCTGTGCTCTCCATTTCTGTTTTGGGTTCAATCCCTTGGTTGTTTTTCTACTCTCCATTTGGGTTCAATAACTTGGTTGTTTTTGTGTTCTCCATTTCTATTTCAGTTCAATCTCTCAGTTGTTTTTGTGCTCTCCATTTCTGTTTGGGGTCAATCCCTCGGTTGTTTCTGTGTTTTGGATTCAATCCCTTGGTTGTTTCTGCTCTCTCCATTTCTGGGTTCAATCCCTCGGTTGTTTTTGTGTTCCCCATTTCTGTTGGGATTCAGTCCCTTGGTTGTTCCTGTGCTCTCCATTTGGGTTCAATCCCTCGATTGTTTTGCTGGTCTCCATTTCTGTCTGGGGTCAATCCCTTGGTTGTTTCTGTGTTCTCCCTTTCTGTTTCAGTTCAATCCCTTCATTATTTTTATGCTCTCCATTTCTGCTTGGGTTCAATCCCTCGGTTGTTTCTGTGTTTTGGGTTCAATCTCTTGGATATTTCTGTGCTCTCCATTTCTATTTGGGTTCAATCCCTCGGTTGTTTCTGTGTTCCCCATTTCTGTTTTGGGTACAATCCCTCGGTTGTTTTTGTGTTCTCCATTTGGGTTCAATCCCTCAGTTGTTTTTGTGCTCTCCATTTCTGTTTCAATTCAATCCCTTGGTTATTTTTGTGTTCCCCATTTGGGTTCAATCCCTTTGTTGTTTCTGTGCTCTCCATTTCTCATTGGGTTCAATCTCTTGGTTGTGTTTGTGCTCTCCATTTCTATTTCAATTCAATCCCTTTGCTGTTTTTGTGTTCCCCATTTCTATTTGGGTTCAATCCCTTGGTTGTTTTTGTTCTCTCCATTTCTGTTTTGGTTCAATCCCTTGGTGGTTTCTGTGCTCTCCATTTTTGTGTTCAATCCCTTCATTGTTTTTGTGTTCTCCATTTCTGTTTGGGTTTCATCCCTTGATTATTTCTGTGCTCTCCATTTCTGTTTCAGTTCAATCCCTTGGTTGTTTTTGTGTTCCCCATTTCTGTTGGGGTTCAATCCCTTGGTTGTTTTTGTGTTTTCCGTTTGGATTCAATCCCTTGGTCATTTTTGTGCTCTCCATTTCTATTTGGATTCAATCCCTTGGTTGTTTCTGTGCTCTCCATTTTTGTTTGGAGTCAATCCCTAAGTCCCTGGGAAAAATTACCGTCCTTATATGAAGAATTACAAAGTCACAAAAAAAAAGTAGAGCATAAAATAGATTGTTAAAAAAGCAGAAAAGTGAAGTTTTAAAATTGTTTATATTGGGGGTCTGAACACAAGATGGAGGAATTAGGTTGTGGAATGTCTTTCTTCTTCATGGCATCCATCTTTTGGGTTGGGATGTCAGTTCTGGATTGGTTTGAGGAAGAAGGAGAAAGAAGGACAGAACACATCCAGATTCCTCCAGACCCTTATTATAAACAATCTAAAAAACTACTTTCTCACTTTATAATAATCTAACTTACACTCTACTTATTTTTCGTGACTTGTAATTCTTCATGTAAGGGTGGAAATTTTTCCCAGAGGTTAAAATCGAAGGCACAGGGGTTTGGGCTCCTGGAATTTTCTAGGGAAGCCAGAGGGATGTCCTGGGTTCCCACGCTGCCCATTGCATTTTGAGCTGAAATAATGTTCAAAACCAAGGGAAAATCCTGTTCTGCCGTGCTGACAGGCATTCAGGAGGGAAGGATGAATCAGGAAAACCTTAGAAACCTGGCAAAATATTCTGAGAATATGGAAACTACAACCGAGATTGAAATGAAAACCATCTCTGAGATACCAAACCTTAGTTACTAAATAAACAGAAAACAATGGAATGAAAGTCATCCCCTCTGGATTAAACAATTCCCTCTGCTTGCAGGGTCAGAGAAGACCCTGCCAGCTTGGCAGGAGGGATCCAAAGAGAATTTTTTGGGTTTAAAATGTGGTAATGCAATGATTCTTACAGGTTGTATGTAAATGCTGTAGGATTTGTATCTTGTATTAGATTGGTTAGTGGAAATTAGAATATTCAACACTGAAGATTTATTGTTTTTTAATGAGAACTTTGCTCTCTTCTACCACACTTTTACCTCTTTCTCTTTCCCCCCACTCTCTCAGTGCCCTGCTGTAGGATTTGTACCTTGTATTAGACTGGTTAGTGAAAATTAGAATATTTAACACAGAAGATTTATTGTTTTGTAATGAGAATCTCACTCTCTGAGCTCTGTACTCTCTCTTTTACCACACTGTTAAAACTTTCTCTTTGCCCCCACTCTCTCAGTGCCCTGCCATAGGATTTGTACCTTGTATTAGACTGGTTAGTGAAAATTAGAATATTCAACACAGAAGATTTATTGTTTTGTAATGAGAACTTGCTCTCTTTTACCACACTGTTAAAACTTTCTCTTTCCCCCCGCTCTCTTATTGCCCTGCCATAGGATTTGTACCTTGTATTGGATTGGTTAGTGAAAATTAGAATATTCAACACAGAAGATTTATTGTTTTGTAATGGGAGCCTTGCTCTCTGAGCTCTGTACTCTCTCTCTTTTACCACACTGTTAAAACTTTCTCTTTCCCCCCAATCTCTTAGTGCCCTGCTATAGGATTTGTACCTTGTATTGATTGGTTAGTGGAAATTAGAATATTCAACACAGAAGATTTATTGTTTGGGAACCTCAGTCTCTCTCAGCTCCTGCCCTTACCCCTTCCTTCCCTCTCTTAGACCCTCTCACAACCCTCAGCCCTCCAGAATTCCAGAATCCACAGCTGGTGAATCACAGCTCCGAGCACAGAGCAGGTTCCACCAGGCACCTCCTCACCTCTGTGCCTTTGGAGCAGCCCAGGCTCGGTTTTTCCTGCCCCAGGAGCAGCCCAGGCTCGGTTTTTCCTGCCCCAGGAGCAGCCCAGGCTCGGTTTTTCCTGCCCCAGGAGCAGCCCAGGCTCGGTTTTTCCTGCCCCAGGAGCAGCCCAGGCTCGGTTTTTCCTGCCCCAGGAGCAGCCCAGGCTCGGTTTTTGCTGCCCCAGGAGCAGCTCAGACTCAGGTTTTCCTGCCCCAGGAGCAGCCCAGGCTCGGTTTTTCCTGCCCTAGGAGCAGCCCAGGCTCGGTTTTTCCTGCCCAGGAGCAGCCCAGGCTCGGCTTTTCCTGCCCCAGGAGCAGCTCAGACTCAGGTTTTCCTGCCCCAGGAGCAGCCCAGGCTCGGTTTTTCCTGCCCCAGGAGCAGCCCAGGCTCGGTTTTTCCTGCCCCAGGAGCAGCCCAGGCTCGGTTTTTTCCTGCCCCAGGAGCAGCTCAGACTCAGGTTTTCCTGCCCCAGGAGCAGCCCAGGCTCGGTTTTTCCTGCCCCAGGAGCAGCCCAGGCTCGGTTTTTCCTGCCCAGGAGCAGCCCAGGCTCGGTTTTTCCTGCCCCAGGAGCAGCCCAGGCTCGGTTTTTCCTGCCCCAGGAGCAGCCCAGGCTCGGTTTTTCCTGCCCAGGAGCAGCCCAGGCTCGGTTTTTCCTGCCCCAGGAGCAGCCCAGGCTCGGTTTTTCCTGCCCCAGGAGCAGCCCAGGCTCGGTTTTTCCTGCCCCAGGAGCAGCCCAGGCTCGGTTTTTCCTGCCCAGGAGCAGCCCAGGCTCGGTTTTTCCTGCCCCAGGAGCAGGGAATGCTCTCCTGCTCTCCTGCAGGTTGTTACCTTGTGGATTTTAGCCCAGGCTCGCTCTCCAGTTCTCCCTGCCAGGATGTCCACGGCGTCTGCCATCAGAGACTGCAGCTGTGAGACACAATCCATCAGGGGGAGTTCACAGAGAAATCTCTCCTCTGAATACACAAATTAAACCCTAATTCAAGTCCTTGGCACTCTGATATTTTATGACTCGTCTTTCACACGGTGAGCACGCCCAATTCATCATTGTTTCAGCCCTTGAAGCATTCTTGTGGATCTAAAATATTAAATAAATAGGATTCCCTCCCCACACCCTTCCAGGGTACTCCTGGCATTGCCTCACCCTTCCCAACCCCTGGAAAATGGTTCAGATTCCCTTGGTTCAGAGGCAGAGGGACAAGGTTGGGTCTGGAGTGTCCTGCCCTTGGCAGGTCAGGAAAAACAGAACAAACAAACTGAGACCTGTGCTGTTGCTGCACTCTTAAAAATTGTGTTCCAAAATGCTGGGATAAGTTAAAGGGAATCCAAACAAAAGGTTTTGGAGTCTCTTCACGAGTGTTTCATGCATGAAGAGGAATTAAGATCTACCAGCACTCGGCAGGTATCAGCATTCCTGGGTGTGCTCAAGGCTAACCCAAAGGAGGAGGAGAAGGAGAAGAAGAAGGAGAAAAAGAAGAAAAAGAAAAAGAAGAAGGAGAAAAAGAAAAAGAAAAAGAAAAAGAAAAAGAAAAAGAAAAAGAAAAAGAAAAAGAAAAAGAAAAAGAAGAAGAAAAAGAAGAAAAAGGAGAAGAAGAAGAAAAAGAAGAAGAAGAAGAAAAAGAAAAAGAAGAAGAAGGAGAAAAAGAAAAAGAAAAAGAAAAAGAAAAAGAAGAAAAAGAAGGAGAAGAAAAAGAAGAAAAAGGAGAAGAAGAAGAAGAAGAAGAAAAAGAAAAAGAAAAAGAAAAAGAAAAAGAAAAAGAAAAAGAAAAAGAAAAAGAAAAAGAAAAAGAAAAAAAAGGAGAAGAAAAAGAAAAAGAAAAAAAGGAGAAGAAAAAGAAGAAGAAAAAGAAGAAGAAGAAGAAGAAGAAAAAGAAGAAGAAGAAAAAGAAGAAAAAGAAGAAGGAGAAAAAGAAAAAGAAAAAGAAGAAGAAAAAGAAAAAGAAAAAGAAAAAGAAAAAGAAAAAGAAAAAGAAAAAGAAAAAGAAAAAAGAAAAAAGAAAAAAGAAAAAGAAAAAAGAAAAAGAAAAAAGAAAAAGAAGGAGATGAAGAAAAAGAAGAAGAAGAGGAGGAGGAGCAGGAGGAGGAAGCTGCAGTCTCAGGGACCTGGGGCACCTCTGCAGCAATTCTGACACATCCCCACGAGCAGGTAGGTTTGTCCTGAGCCAGGGAGCCTGGGCTCGATGGACCCAGCACAGAAAATCAATTTTCCATCCATTCCCCCTTTCAAGTACACCCCAGGTTTGTCCTGAGCCAGGGAGCCTGGATGGACCCAGCACAGAAAATCAAATTTCCATCCATTCCCCTCTCAGGTGCACCCCAGGTTTATCCTGAGCCAGGGAGCCTGGATGGACCCAGCACAGAAAATCAATTTTCCCTCCATTCCCCATCTCATCTGTACCCCAGGTTTGTCCTGAGCCAGGGCTGGATGAACCCAGCACAGAAATCAATTTTCCATCCCTTCCCCTCTCATCTGTACCCCAGGTTTGTCCTGAGCCAGGGAGCCTGGATGGACCCAGCACAGAACAATTTTCCATCCATTCCCCCTCAGGTGTACCCCAGGTTTGTCCTGAGCCAGGGCTGGATGGACCCAGTACAGAACATCAATTTTCCCTCCATTCCCCATCTCAGCTGTACCCCAGGCTTGTTCTGAGCCAGGGAGCCTGGATGGACCCAGCACAGAAAATCAATTTTCCATCCATTCCCCCTCTCAGGTACACCCCAGGTTTGTCCTGAGTCAGGGAGCCTGGATGGACCCAGTACAGAACATCAATTTTCCGTCCATTCCCCATCTCAGCTGTACCCCAGGCTTGTTCTGAGCCAGGGAGCCTGCATGCACCCAGCACAGAAAATCAATTTTCCATCCATTCCCCATCTCATCTGTACCCCAGGTTTATCCTGAGCCAGGGAACCTGGATGGACCCAGCACAGAAAATCAATTTTCCATCAATTCCCCCTCAGGTGTACCCCAGCCCAGGCTGTTTTGTGCTTCCTGAGGTCAAGGCAGCATCAGCTCAATCATTGCAATGGTTTTTCCAGACTGATCTGGAGAGGTTTTGGGGTCAGAGAAGGGATTTTCAGCAGATGCTGCCAGGTGAGTCCTGGTTCTATCAGCTCCCCATTGCAGCACTCTCAGGTCCCACATGGGGAACACAACCCAGGCTGACAGCACAGAACTCTACCCTGACCCTTCCTCCTTCAGACACCAAAAAAAAACTGGAAATCCAAACCTACCAGCTTGTCCTCCTCCTGAGAGACTCTCTGCAGGTGGGGCACGGTGGCCAGCTCAGCCATGCCCTGCCTCAGCACCTGGGCTTGCTCTTCCCCTCTGTGCAGCTGGCCCAGCAGGCTGGCGTGGTGCAGGTGCTCCATGGCGCGGGCGCACGGCCCCCGCTCGTCCTGGGCGCCAAAAACGAGAGGGGAGGTGAGAGGGGAGCTCTGGGTGGGTGTGGAATGGGGTGAGTGGTTGTGTTGGTGCTGAAGGAGGGGTAAAACAGCATAAAGATGGGAGGGAAATGCCTGCAGAGGGATTTTAAGAAGCTGTGCTCGCTGTCGAGTCGTGAGGACTCATTTAAAAAGAGTTTAAACCCACTGGAGCTCCTGATAAAATTCACTGAGCATTCTTGGGGGTCTGGGGTTACAATACAGGATTGATAAAAATTATCTGTTCTGTCACCATCTGTTGAGACCAGGTGGGGCAGTGATCCTGATCTCTGTGGGAGATATTCTGTTAATGGGCAATTTTTATAAACCAGCTGGGGCAGTGTACTTAATTTCCATGGGATATCTCCTGTTAATGGAGATATTTTATAAACCAGGTGGTGTTCTTTATTTCCAAAGGGAATATCTCCTGTTAATGGCCATATTTTAGAAATTATTTATTTCCAAAGGAGATACTTTCTGTTAATGAAGATATTTTATAAACCAGCTAGGGCAGTGTTCTTTATTTCCATGGGATATCTTCTGTTAATGGAGATATTTTATAAACCAGGTGGGGCAGTGATCCTGATCTCCGTGGGAGATATTCTGTTCATGGCCATAATTTATAAACCAGGTGGGACAGTGTTCTTTATTTACATGGGATATTCTCTGTTAATGAAGATATTTTATAAACCAGATGTGCCACTGTTCTGTATTTCCAAAGGGAATATCTCCTGTTAATGGAGATATTTTATAAACCAGCTGAGGCAGTGTCCTTTATTTACATGGGATATCTCCTGTTCATGGCCATGTTTTATAAACCAGGCAGGGCAGTGTTCTTTATTTCCAAAGGGAATATCTCCTGTTAATGGCCATAATTTATAAACCAGCTGGGATCATGTTCTTTATCTCCAAAGGAGATATTCTCTGTTAATGGATATATTTTATAAACCAGCTGGAGCACTGTTCTTTATTTACATGGGATATTCTGTGTTAATGGCCATATTTTATAAACCAGCTGGGGCAGTGTTCTTTATTTCCAAAGGGAATATCTCCTGTTAATGGCCATAACTTATAAACCAGCTGGGATCATGTTCTTTATTTCCAAAGGGGATATTTTCTGTTAATGAAGATATTTTATAAACCAGCTGGGGCAGTGTTCTTTATCTCTGTGGGGATATCTCCTGTTCATGGCCATAATTTATAAACCAGGCAGTATTCTTTATTTCCAAAGGAGATATATTCTGTTAATGTCCATATTTTATAAACCAGGCGGGGCAGTGTTCTTTATTTCCAAAGGAAATAGTTTCTATTAATGGCCATGTTTTATAAACCAGGCAGGGCATTGTTCTTTATCTTTTCACAACCCATCCTCCCTCCAGGAATTATTTTCTGCTCATGGCCACTGAGTCCCACTGTGGGACTGATAAAATTACTGCATCCCATCGGGAGTTGCTCCAGCCAGGGGGACGAGCCAAACCTTTCTTACCAAGATAAAAACTGAGATTTTGGGACACCAAGGTGCCTTTTTTTTTTTTTCCCACTGGATTTTCAGAAGAAAACCGGACTTTTTCATATCATCACTGAACCTTCAGAGGAAAACTGCACCTTGTACAGGAGCACTGCTCCAACTGAGCCACATCTGTCACTACAAAAGGACTACAGACACTATTTAATCACTATTTAAACTGCTGCCAACACCCTGACAGGGTGTCAGGTTGTACTCTGACTTTGTCAGGGTTTGGAGTTTGTTCCTTTGTAGTACTATATTTCTATTTTAATTTCCCTAGTAGAGAACTGTTATTCCTAATTCCCATAAAATCTTGAAACGTATTTTCTCTCCCACCTTCAAAGCTGAATGCTGTTTGTGGCAGCCCAGCATTTTATATTTATAGTTTAGAAACAAACTGACAAGATTTTATTCTGTTTTAGTTGTTCTGGATACTACAAGTAACATGTCTATGAGCTTAAACACAGAAAAATTCTTTGGTGAAAAAATTAAATGGCAAGAGAAAGAAAAGGAGAATTCTGAAAGCAAGTGAAAAAACAAAAAGTGAATGGGATGACAAGAAGTGCATGGAAATGGACAACAACTTGCTAAAATTACTCCTAATAACATCTGAGTTCTCCTTTTTTGGTCTCAAATTTCCATCCCAAATTTCCCATCTGGGCACCCAAATTCCCCTTTTTTTGTGCCAAACTTCCCATTTTGACCCAAATTTCCCCTTTTTAGCCCCAAATTTCCCCTTTTTAGCCCCAAATTTCCCCTTTTTAGCCCCAAATTTCCCCTTTTTAGCCCCAAATTTTGTATTTTTGGATGCAATTTTCTCTTTTTTGGACCCAAATTTTCCTTTTTCATCACAAATTTTCCGTTGGAGCCTCATGCCTGAGAGTCCCTTGATTACAAAATTACAATAATTTGGAGGGAGGGGGACACTCACCTTGATTTTGGTGCTCCCTATAAAAGCCAAGGCTGCCATGATCATTTTCCCATTGTTCTGCCAAAATGTTTCTGCTTCTTCCTCCACGCTGGAGCTCCAAGTTATTTTCTGGCCTAGGAAGTGAAATCAGAATTGTGTTTATTTATCTGATAAGGATTTGACAGAAAGGTTTTGCAGATATGTAAATATAACAAAAAAAAAATTGAGTGTAGAATTTGGAGTAGGTATAAAAATGATATCAAGTTTTGATACAGAGGAAAATAATTGCTCAGCTGGTTCTGCTGAAAAGGCAAAGAACAAGTGAGTTGGGAGGGTTTTTATGACTTTAAGCAAAGGATAAATCCACCCCAAACAAAAGATGTTTTCACCAAGCAAAAGAATTTTCACAAACAAAAATGCTATGTTGCATGTAAAAAAAAATCTCAAAATTTTCCACTGCAAAAAAAAAAATAAAATTTAAAAACAACTTTTAGCTTCAACTGTAACATACTAACTTTTTATAATTAGAAAATAGTAAAAAAAAAGGAAAAAAAGCAAGTGGGCACACCTGGAAAGATTGGCATCTTTTGAGTCACCAACTTTTCCAGGGTTTTCCCAATCTCTCTGTTTCTGAAGCCCAGGGTCAGCAAGTACTGCTGGCCAGGATGAGACTCAGCCTTCTCTGGCAGCACGTGAATTCCATGAGGATCTGCATAGAGACAAGAAAATTAAATTATTCCCACTGTCATATTTATTTTCAGCTCTAAGAGAAGTTATTTTTTTGGGGAGAAAAATAAGAGAAGGTTAAAAAGAGTGAAATGGTCTCCAGAAATAAAAATACAAAACACATCCAGCTCTCACTCTGAGCCTTTTGCATCAACAGCTTCAATTCTGCTGATGCCTGAGATAAAGAAAGTTTCTGAAAGCCAATTCCAATTCTCCAGCTCTCTCCAACTCTTTTGGATTTGAATTTTGTGCCAAATTTTGTGTTACAGACAGCTAAGTGTTCTTTAACTTGAGATGGAGATCAAAGGGAACACAATGGATTAAGCTTCCTTGCCATGCACTTTATTTTGTGTCACATAAAAGTGGTATACACTCATTTTGCTATCTGAAGATTTGTTTGACTGTGATTCTAAATACAGAATGTGGAATATTGTGTCTTTGAGGAGAATTTTTATCCTTCTTCTTTAGCCAAAATATCCTGCCTCTCCACCCTAAGGTGTATTTCTCACTGACTTTTGGAACTGTACCAGTTTCTGAAGAACACAAATGAAGGTCAAAGGTTTCTGTCAAATCACTTCCACATCAGACACCATGATGTCATATGTCACCAGATTTATATTTATATTTATATTTGCAAAAAAAGACACAATAATGCCGAAGAAGAGGTTTCCTCCTACAAGAGGTGGATATGAATTGAACAAAAATTCAGTCAAATCAGTGGGATTGAAAATGAATCACCACTTCCTACATTTTTTTAGACTCTGTAATGTGCTTTATTTGATGCTGTGGAATCAAAGTGAGCAGTTTTCAGTGAGTGGGCTGTTACCTGTGAAGATGTGCTGCACGTACTCTGGGTGCCTCTCTGCAAAGGTTTTGTTGGCCTCCTTTATCTTGTCAGCCTTGTCCTCTTTCTCAAAAGGTGTGTAGAGAGCACAAAAAGACATTTCTGCACTCAGGGCTTCTTGAGTCATGGCCTGGAAAAGGGCAAAGGACATTTCCACAGGATTTATTCCTTCCACAAAGCACAAATCCAAACACATGGGGTGTTAAAGGGGCCTTAGAAAATGAATTAATCATATCAAGGATTGAAAATTAACCAGCTGCTTAAAGATTGTGGGTAAAAAGTGACCAATCACCCAAGGGATCAAAAAAAGGAGCAATTAAAGCACAAAGAGATGAAGCAGGGGTCTGCAGAGGGGGGAAATATTTCTAATAATAATCATTACAATTAAGAAATTTGTTATCTAAGGGATGGGTTTGGGTTTGCAAAGGGGAGGGGAAATATTTCTATTTCTATTTAGCAATTTATTATCTAAGGGATGATTTTCAGGTTTGCAGAGGGGGTGAAATATTTCTGGTTCTAGTTCTAGTTCCAGTTCCAGTTCCAGTTTCAGTTCTAGTTCTAGTTCTAGTTCTAGTCCAAGTAAGCAATTTATTACCTAAGGGATGGTTTGGGGTTTGCAGAGGGAGTGAAATATTTCTACTTCTATTTCTACTTCTATTTCTATTTCCATTTCCATTTCCATTTCTGTTTCCATTTCTATTTCTATTCCAAGTAAGCACTGTGGTATCTAAGGGATGGTTTTGGGTTTGCAAAGGCAGTGAAATATTTCTGATATTGGCCATTCCAAGTGAGCAATGTGTTATCTAAGGGATGGTTTTGGGTTTGCAGAGGGGGTGAAAAATTTCTAGTTCTAGTTCCAGTTCTAGTTCTAGTTTTAGTTCCAGTTCCAGTTTCAGTTCTAGTTCTAGTTCTAGTCCAAGTAAGCAATTTATTATCTAAGGGATGGTTTTGGGTTTGCAAAGGCAGTGAAATATTTCTAGTTCTAGTTCTAGTTCTAGTCCTAGTCCAAGTTCTAGTTCTAGTTCTAGTTCCAGTTCTAGTTCCAGTTCCATTCCAAGTAAGCAATTTATTATCTAAGGGATGGTTTTGGGTTTGCAAAGGCAGTGAAATATTTCTGATATTGGCCATTCCAAGTGAGCAATGTGTTATCTAAGGGATAGTTTTAGGTTTGCAAAGGGGGTGAAAAATTTCTAGTTCTAGTTCCAGTTCTAGTTCTAGTTCTAGTTCCAGTTCTAGTTCTAGTCCAAGTAAGCAATTTATTACCTAAGGGATGGTTTGGGGTTTGCAGAGGGAGTGAAATATTTCTATTTCTATTACTACTTCTATTTCTATTTCCATTTCTATTTCCATTTCCATTTCTGTTTCCATTTCTATTTCTATTCCAAGTAAGCACTGTGCTATCTAAGGGATGGTTTTGGGTCTGCAAAGGCAGTGAAATATTTCTGATATTGGCCATTCCAAGTGAGCAATGTGTTATCTAAGGGACGGTTTTGGGTTTGCAGAGGGGGTGAAAAATTTCTAGTTCTAGTTCCAGTTCTAGTTCTAGTTCCAGTTCCAGTTCCAGTTCTAGTTCTAGTTCTAGTCCAAGTAAGCAATTTATTATCTAAGGGATGGTTTTGGGTTTGCAGAGGGGGTGAAATATTTCTATTTCTATTTCCATTTCTATTTCCATTTCTATTCCAAGTGAGCACTGTGCTATCTAAGGGATGGCTTTGGGTCTGCAGAGGTGGTGAAATAGTTCTAGTTCTAGTTCTAGTCCAAGTAAGCAATTTATTATCTAAGGGATGGATTTGGGATTGCAGATGGGGGGAAATATTTCTAATATTAATCATTATAAATAAGCAATTTATTATCTAAGGGATGGTTTTCAGGTTTGCAGGGGGTGAAATATTTCTATTTCTATTTCTATTCCAAGTAAGCACTGTGTTATCCAAGGGATGGTTTTGAGTCTGTAAAGGGGGTGAAATATTTCTAATATTAATCATTATAAGTAAGCAATTTATTATCTAAGGGATGGTTCTGGGTCTGCAGAGGGGGTGAAATATTTCTATTTCTATTTCTATTTCTACTTCTATTTCTACTTCTATTTCTATTTCCATTTCTATTTCTATTTCCATTTCTATTTCTATTTCCATTTCTATTTCTGTTTCCATTTCTATTTCTATTCCAAGTAAGCACTGTGCTATCTAAGGGATGGTTTTGGGTATGTAAAGGGGGTGAAATATTTCTGATATTGGCTATTCCAAGTGAGCAATGTGTTATCTAAGGGATGGTTTTAGGTTTGCAAAGGGGGTGAAAAATTTCTAGTTCTAGTTCTAGTTTTAGTTCCAGTTCCAGTTTCAGTTCTAGTTCTAGTTCTAGTCCAAGTAAGCAATATATTACCTAAGGGATGGTTTTGGGACTGCAGAGGGGGTGAAATATTTCTAGTTCTAGTTCTAGTTCTAGTCCTAGTCCTAGTCCTAGTCCTAGTTCTAGTTCTAGTTCCAGTTCTAGTTCTATTCCAAGTAAGCAATTTATTATCTAAGAGATGGTTTTGGGTTTGCAAAGGCAGTGAAATATTTCTGATATTGGCCATTCCAAGTGAGCAATGCGTTATCTAAGGGATGGTTTTGGGTTTGCAGAGGGAGTGAAAAAGTTCTAGTTCTAGTTCCAGTTCCGGTTCCAGTTCTAGTTCTAGTTCTAGTTCTATTCCAAGTAAGCAATTTGTTAACTAAGGGATGGTTTTGGGATTGCAAAGGGGGTGAAAAATTTCTAGTTCTAGTTCTAGTTCTAGTTTTAGTTCCAGTTCCAGTTCTAGTTCTAGTTCTAGTTCTATTCCAAGTAAGCACTGTGTTCTCTAAGGGATGGTTTTTGTTGCCGTGAAATATTTCTAATATTAACCATTATAAGCAAGCACTGTGCTATCTAAGGGATGTTCCCAGGGAGGCCCTGCCAGGTTCCTGCCCCTCTCCCCTCCCCTTCTCCCCCCCTGTGCCCCCCAGGCTCTCACCTGCCAGTAGAGCTGCAGCAGGTCGCTGGTGTCCAGCCCCGCTCCCTCGGCCAGCACGTACAGGCACTGAGCCACCATGGCACTCCTGGGACAGACACACAGAGCCGGGTCTGAGGGACATCCTGCCCAGCTTCACCCCAAAATCTGCACAGAGCTCCCAGTGCCACCATGGGACACACAGAGCCGGGTTTGAGGGACATCCTGCCCAGCTTCACCCCAAAATCTGCACTCAACACCCAGTGCCACCATGGCACTCCTGGGACAGACACACAGAGCTGGGTTTGAGGGACATCCTGCCCAGCTTCACCCCAAAATCTGCACACAGCTCCCAGTGCCACCATGGCACTCCTGGGACAGACACACAGAGCCAGGTGTGAGGGACATCCTGCCCAGCTTCACCCCAAAATCTGCATTCAACACCCAGCACCACCATGGCACTCCTGGGACAGACACACAGAGCCAGGTGTGAGGGACATCCTGCCCAGCTTCACCCCAAAATCTGCTCACCATGGCACTCCTGGGACAGACACACAGAGCCAGGTCTGAGGGACATCCTGCCCAGCTTCACCCCAAAATCTGCACACAGCTCCCAGTGCCACCATGGGACACACAGAGCCAGGGTTGGGCAGGCACAGGAGGGGAATCCTGCCCAGCTTTACCCCAAAATCTGCATTCAACACCCAGTGCCACCATGGCGCTCCTGGGACACACAGAGCCAGGTTTGGGCAGGCACAGGAGGGAAATCCTGCCCAGCTCCACCCCAAAATCTGCTCACATGGCACTCCTGGGACACACAGAGTCAGGGCTGTGCAGGCACAGGAGGGACACCCTGCCCAGCTTCACCCCAAAATCTGCTCACAACTCCCAGTGCCACCATGGCACTCCTGGGACAGACACACAGAGCTGGGTTTGAGGGACATCCTGCCCAGCTTCACCCCAAAATCTGCACAGAGCTCCCAGCACCACCATGGCACTCCTGGGACAGACACACAGAGCCAGGTCTGAGGGACATCCTGCCCAGCTTCACCCCAAAATCTGCACTCAACACCCAGCACAACCATGGCACTCCTGGGACAGACAGAGCCAGGTCTGAGGGAAATCCTGCCCAGCTTCACCCCAAAATCTGCTCACAACCCCCAGTGCCACCATGGCACTCCTGGGACAGACACACAGAGCCAGGTGTGAGGGACATCCTGCCCAGTTTTACCCCAAAATCTGCACACAACACCCAGCACCACCATGGGACACACAGAGCCAGGTTTGGGCAGGCACGGGAGGGACATCCTGCCCAGCTTCACCCCAAAATCTGCTCACAGCTCCCAGCACCACCATGGCACTCCTGGGACAGACACACAGAGCCAGGTGTGAGGGAAATCCTGCCCAGCTTTACCCCAAAATCTGCATTCAACATCCAGTGCCACCGTGGGACAGACAGAGCCAGGGCTGTGCAGGCACAGGAGGGAAATCCTGCCCAGCTTCACCCCAAAATCTGCACACAAATCCCAGTCTGTGTCCAGCACCACCATGGCACTCCTGGGACAGACACACAGAGCCAGGTTTGAGGGACATCCTGCCCAGTTTCACCCCAAAATCTGCACACAGCTCCCAGTGCCACCATGGCACTCCTGGGACAGACACACAGAGCCAGGTCTGAGGGACATCCTGCCCAGCTTCACCCCAAAATCTGCATTCAACACTCAGCACCACCATGGGACAGACAGAGCCAGGTTTGGGTAGGCACAGGAGAGAAATCCTGCCCAGCTTCACCCCAAAATCTGCACACAACTCCCAGCACCACCATGGCACTCCTGGGACAGACAGAGCCAGGGCTGTGCAGGTAAAGAAGGGAAATCCTGCCCAGCTTCACCCCAAAATCTGCTCACAGCTCCCAGCACCACCAAACACGTCTGGGCTCCCTCAGCTCCCTGCCAGCAAACAGCCCCGATGTCATTTGGGTCTCATTTGGGTCATACACGCACACAGAGCTGCCCTGGGTTTGTGTAAAATTTCTTTTTGTCCCTGGTGGTTGTTTCACCAGGAGCTGAGAGTGCTGATATCAATTAGCTATCTCTCAGAAGCTCACATTCATTCAGCAGAGAAAGACCAGAGGCCTTCCTTGAGTTCCACAAGAATCTTTATTTCATGCCAAGGGTATCAAGCAGGATTCTCTCAGAACTAAGAGCAGACAGTCACATTTATAAATTCAGGGAGGATTCAAACTACAGCCAATAAATTTTATACAAAGAACAGCATCCAATCTGAGTGAGAAGTTCTAAAGATGAACTGACCGATTAAGCAGACTAATTTCTAACCAATTATCTTCCAAAGTGTCAGAGAGTGACCAGATTCTTAAGGAATTTGGCTCAACCTTGGTATCTAGGATCCTTATCTATGATAGCAAGTTCCAGGGGAAGATGGCTCTGGAGGAATTGAATCATCCACAGGGAAGTGCTGGAGCCGTGCAAGTTCTCAGCCATGGCTCTGTCCCTGAGTGGGGTTCATCTCTCAGTGCCTGATTTCTGCATCCCCATTTTACCTCAAAAGAGAATTTTATCATGCACAGGTTTGGGGAAAGCCCAAAGCTGAGAGCTGCAAGGAAAGCTGCAGGGAAGGGCTGCAGAGGAGCCCCGTGGCAGCACAAGTGCAGTAATTTCACGACTATAAGGCGCACCAGACTATAAGGCACACTTCTTTTTTTTGCAGCGAGGATCTGTGCCGCACGCAACAAAATAACGAAATAGTAACAGAATTCCGCGATCGTGGAGTTCACTGGCAGGTGCTCAACTTGCAAACATTTTTCACAGATTGGCGTAGCCTTTAAACGCAGCCCCAGGCACCCTCCCCGTGCGCGGTGCTCGGCACTCCCGCCTGCCCACGGTGCCGTCTGCGAGGCGCAGCTCAGGGTGGCCGCGGCTCGTGGCTGTTCGGGGCTGTCCATGGTCTGGGTTGGCTCGGGGTGGGGGCGACTCGCGGCTCCCTTCCCCGTCATGTGGCAGACGGGGCTGGCACCACTTCCATCTCTCCCCACGCGGCTCACATGGGACCGGCACCTACTCTATCTCTCCCCACGTGGCAGCCGGGGCTGGCAACGTTTCCATCTCTCCCCGCACGGCTCACACAGGACCAGCACCGCTTTCCTCCTTCCCCACGCGGCAGCCGGGGCCGGCATCGCTTCCCTCTCTACCTGGGTGGCAGGCAGGGCCACCACCACTTCCCTCTCTCCCCGCATGGCAACCAGGGATGGCACCGCTTCCATCTCTCCCCGTGTTGCAGCCGGGGCCGGCACCACCTCCATCTCTCCCTGCGCGGCTCACACAGGACCAGTACTGCTTCCCTCTCTCCCCACGCAGCAGTCAGGGCCGGCACCGCTTCCATCTCTCCCCGCGCGGCTCACATGGGGCCAGCACCGCTTCCCTCTCTCCCCACGCGGCTCACATGGGACCGGTGCCGCCTCCATCTGTCCCCGCGTGGCAGCCAGAGCCGGCATCGCTTCCCTCCCTCCCTGCATGGCAGCCGGAGCCGGAGCTGCCTCCATCTCTCCCCACATGGTAGCCACAGCTGGCACCGCTTCCCTCTCTCCCTGCACGGCTCACATGGGACCGGCACCGCTTCCATCTCTCCCCATGCGGCTCACACAAGACCGGTGCCGCCTCCATCTGTCCCCATGTGGCAGCCAGGGCTGGCACCGCTTCCCTCTCTCCCCACACGGCTCGCGTGGGACCGGCACCGCTTCCCTCTCTCTCCACGTGATGGCCGGAGCTGGCACCGCTTCCCTCTCTCCCTGCGCGGCTCAAACAAGACCGGCACTGCTTCCATCTCTCCCCATGTGGTAGCTGGGGCTGGCACCGCTTCCATCTCTCCCCACGTGGCTCACATGGGGCCAGCGCCACCTCTCTCTCTCCCCACGTGGCAGCCAGAGCCGGTACCGCTTCCCTCTCTCCCCACGTGGCAGCTGGGACCGGCACTGCCTCCATCTCTCCCCACGCGGCTCACACAGGACCGGTGCCACCTCCCTCCCTCCCTCCCTCCCCACGCGGCTCCTGCCGGCTGTGGCCGCCCGCTCCCGCCCCCTCATTGCACCTCCCACTTCCGTGTCGCCAAATCCCACAGCTTTATCCATCACACAAGGCGCACCCGACTATAAGGCGCACTCCCAGGTTCGGGTGGGGAATATTTTAGTCCCAAGAGAGCTCCTTACAGCGGTGAAAGTCCCGTACCTGGCGGCCTCCGAGTACCTGTGCAGGCAGCGGAAGCAGGCGGCCTGGCGCAGGTGGTTGCAGAAGTGAGAGGGGTTCTCGATGATGCTCCTGGGGGAGAAAAGAGGGGAGCACAAGGTCAGGCTGGGATTTCTCACACCCTCAAAGCTCCTGGGGTGAGGATTTTATGGGTGTGATAGAAAGGGTTTGGAGAAGGAATGGAAATTATAGCAAATTTTGATAGAGAAGAAATCGTTGAGTTGGTCTCACTGGGTAATTAAGGATTTTATGGTTTTGAGTTAAGGATAAATCTACTTCAAATAAAAGATGATTTTACTAAAAGGATTTTCACAAGCAAACAAAAATGCTATGTTGTAAGTAAAGATTTCGAAATAATAGCATTAATGTTAATAGAATTAATGTTGATAACATTATAGTAATGTTAATAGCATTAATGTTAATAGCATTAATTTTAGTAACATTATAGTAATGTTAATAGCATTAATATTAATAACATAATAGTAATGTTAATAGCATTAATGTTAATAACATTATGGTAATGTTAATAGCATTAATGTTAATAGAATTAATGTTAATATAATTAATGTTAATAGAATTAATGTTAATAACATTATAGTAATGTTAATAGCATTAATGTTAATAACATTAATGTTAATAGAATTAATGTTAATAACATTATGGTAATGTTAATAGCATTAATGTTAATAGCACTAATGTTAATAGAATTATAGTAATGTTAATAGGCTATTGGTGAAAGTATTGATTAGTTGCCATTTATTAAAATTATCTACAATAAAATGTATCTCAGGTATTGTAACCAGAATTAAAAAAGTTTTTCAGAGCTGTGGGCTGGGCTCTCGGCACCCAATTGTGAATTTCTGCATCGTTTAAATACAACAAACAGCATTTCAAGGAGCATTTCACACAGCTTTGGTTTCTCCTGGGAACTAAAACCTTCCCAAACCTTCCCAAGCAAAAAAAAAAAAAAAAAAAAAAAAGAAAAACATAAATTCAACACCTGCTGTTTTACAAGTATGTGACAGAAATACTTTTCCTGTCCTGTCCAGTGATTTTCTGTCCTGCCTGAGCTTTGCAATCCTCATTATAAATTATAAAAAATTATAAATTATAAATTAAATTATAAATCTTAAATTGTAAATTGTAAATTATAAATTGTAAATTATAAATTATAAATTATAAATTGTAAATTATAAATTGTAAATTGTAAATTATAAATTGGAAATTATAAACTATAAATTATAAATTACAAATTATGATTTATAATTTATAAATTATAAATTGTAAATTACAAATTATAAAAAATATATAAATTATAAATTGTAAATTATAAATCGCAAATCGTAAATTGTAAATTATAATTTATAAATTGTAAATTGTAAATTATAAATTGTAAATTATAAATTGTAAATTATAAGTTGTAAAATATAAATTGTAAAATATAAATTGCAAATTATAAATTGTAAATTATAAATTCTCAGATTGGCTCTTGCTGCACAGCCTCTATTCCCACTCTTTATTCCCTTTGGGATTCCAGCCCTAGCAGGAATTGAATCCCCATTTCCCCTCACCTTTGGAATTCCATCCCCAGCAGGATTTAATCCCCATTTCCCCCTCACCTGTGCGAGTGCAGCAGGAATTGAATCCCCATTTTCCCCTCACTTTTAGGATCCCAGCAGGGATTGAATCCCCATTTCCCCCTCACTTTCAGGATCCCATTCCCAGCAGGGATTGAATCCCCATTTCCCCTCACCTTTAGGATTGCAGCAGGAATTAAATCCCCATTTCCCCTCTCCTTTAGGATTGCAGTAGGATTGAATCCCCATTCCCCCTCACCTGTGGGATTGAATCCCCATTTCCCCTCACTTTCAGGATTGCAGTAGGATTTAATCCTCATTTCCCCTCACCTGTGGGAATTCAGCAGGAATTGAATCCCCATTTCCCCTCACCTTTAGGATTGCAGTAGGATTTAATCCCCATTTCCCCTCACCTGTGGGATTAAATCCCCATTTCCCCTCACCTTTAGGATTGCAGTAGGATTTAATCCCCATTTCCCCTCACTTTTAAGATCCCATTCCCAGCAGGAATTGAATCCTCATTTCCCCTCACCTGTGGCAGTGCAGCAGGGATTGAATCCCCATTTCCCTCACCTGTGGGATTGCATCAGGAATTAAATCCCCATTTCCCCTCACCTTTAGGATTGCAGTAGGATTTCATTCCCATTTCCCCTCACCTGTGCGAGTGCAGCAGGAATTGAATCCCCATTTCCCCTCACCTTTGGGATTGCAGTAGGATTGAATCCCCATTTCCCCTCACCTGTGGGATTGAATCCCCATTTTCCCCTCACCTTTAGGATTGCAGCAGGATTGAATCCCCATTTCCCCTCACTTTTAGGATTCCATTCCCAGCAGGGATTGAATCCCCATTTCCCCCTCACCTTTAGGATTGCAGTAGGAATTTAATCCCCATTTCCCCTCACCTTTAGGATTGCAGTAGGATTTAATCCCCATTTCCCCTCACCTTTGGGAATTCAGCAGGAATTGAATCCCCATTTCCCCTCACCTTTAGGATTGCAGCAGGATTGAATCCCCATTTCCCCCTCACTTTCAGGATCCCATTCCCAGCAGGAATTGAATCCCCATTTCCCCTCACCTTTGGGAATTCAGCAGGAATTGTATCCCCATTTCCCCTCACCTGTGGGATCCCACTCCCAGCAGGAATTGAATCCCCATTTTCCCCTCACCTTTGGGATCCCAGCAGGAATTTAATCCCCATTTCCCCTCACCTTTGGGATTGCAGTAGGATTGAATCCCCATTTCCCCTCACCTGTGGGAATTCAGCAGGAATTGAATCCCCATTTCCCCTCACCTGTGGGATTGAATCCCCATTTCCCCTCACCTGTGGGATTGAATCCCCGTTTTCCCCTCACCTTTAGGATTGCAGCAGGAATTGAATCCCCATTTCCCCTCACTTTCAGGATCCCATTCCCAGCAGGATTTACCCCCATTTCCCCTCACCTGTGGGATTGAATCCCCATTTCCCCTCACCTTTGGGATTGCAATAGGATTTAATCCCCATTTCCCCTCACCTGTGCGAGTGCAGCAGGGATTGAATCCTCATTTCCCCTCACCTGTGGGATTTAATCCCCATTTCCCCTCACCTTTAGGATTGCAGTAGGATTTAATCCCCATTTCCCCTCACCTGTGCGAGTGCAGCAGGGCCAGCCCGGGCTGCCCCAGTCTGAGGTAGCAGATCACGAGCTTTGACTCGATCCAGCTGGCCAGCCTGGAAATCTCGGCTGGGGAGGATTTCAAGGGATCCTCGGTGGCAAAGCCTTTGTTGCAGAGCTGCACATGGAACAAAAACAGCATTTCCCAGGGTTAGAATGCATCCCTTGGGGGGTGGAAATGATTTTGGTGGAGAAAACTGAACTGTAATAAAGTCTGCATCACAAAAATCAGGGCAGAAAATCCTCCAGGGATGTTCTGGGGTTTTGTTTGTGAGGAGAGCTGAGTTTAGAGACTGCAGAACAATTTTGGGATGTCCCAATCCCTCTGTCCACAACCCCAGGGATTAATTCCTTAATTTCCATTTCATTTTCCTGGTTTGTCCATTCAGCCTTTCCTTTAAGAGGAGACAATTCCTCCTTTTTTCCTCCTTTTTTCTTCAGTGCTGTCCCTACCACAGCTCATTTCAGAAGGTGGGGTGCAAAAAAGCACTTCAAAAAGATGAGAATGTATCATTTTACTCGCTGAATGCTATAATATTTATTGCTTTAAAAATTACTTCAGTGTTGTAGGAAAAAAAATAGGAATAGGATATTTGCTTGTGAACTGGAAAGCCCTAAAATTTGATAAATGCTTTTGAATGGAGTTTGGCATAGTGGTAAAAAAAATTAAAAAGTGCAGTTAGTTCCTTTGTCAGGGTTTCAGGTTGGTTGAGGGGATTGGAGTCAGAGAGAAGATATTAGCAGGGGTAGAGTGAAAATTCTCCAGTTATTGAGGGGGAATTTTTTGTTGATCGAGCTCAGATTGCACAGGAGCAGTTTTTGCACTCTGTGGGACTTTAATTTCCTCCACACATCAACACAGTTAAAACTTGGAGAAAATTTCCTGACATTCTTCAGCTCAGTCCAACACCTTTTTGTGCTTTATTTTCAGCTCCCAATTCTCAGGTGAAATCTCATCTCAGGATTTCTCTCCAACCCTCCAGGTTGGTACCGCGGGTTCCCTCCTCTGTTCCTGCCTCGGGGAAAGCCCTGGCTTTATTCCCAAGTGTCTCCCAGCTCGTTCCCTCCTCTATTCCTGTGCAGGAACAGCCCTGGCTTTGTCCCTGAGTTGTTTCCAGCCCTTTAATCCCCGAACCTCCAGTGCCTGATCGAGCTCAGATTGCACAGGAGCGATTTTTACACTCTGTGGGACTTTAATTTAGTCCACACATCAACACAGTTAAAAACTTGGGAGAAAATCTCCTGACATTCTTCAGCTCAGTCCCCCTTTATGCACTTTGTTTACAACTCCCAATTCTCAGCTTTCAGGTGAAATCTCATCTCAGGATTTCTCTCCAACCGTCCAGGTTGGTACCGCGGGTTCCCTCCTCTATTCCTGCCTCGGGGACAGCCCTGGATTTGTGGTGCGAGTGTCCCTTTGCTGTGTGGGTGTCCCTGAGTGTCTCCCAGCTGATTCTCTCCTCTATTCCTGCCGCAGGGACACCCCTGGCTTTATCCCCTAGTATCTTCCAGCTGATTCCCTCCTCTGTTCCTGGCGTGGGGAGGGCAAGAACAGCCCTGGCTTTGTCCCTGAGTGTCTCCCAGCTCATTCCCTTTTCTATTCCTGCCACGGGGACACCCCTGGCTTTGTCCCTGAGTGTCTCCCAGCTCATTCCCTTTTCTATTCCTGCCACGGGGACACCCCTGGCTTTGTCCCCGAGTGTCTCCCAGCTCATTCCCTTTTCTATTCCTGCCACGGGGACACCCCTGGCTTTGTCCCCGAGTGTCTCCCAGCTCATTCCCTCCTCTATTCCTGTGCAGGAACAGCTCTGGCTTTGTCCCTGAGTGGGTCCCAGCTCATTCCCTCCTCTATTCCTGTGCAGGATCACCCCTGGCTTTGTCCCTGAGTTGTTTCCAGCCCTTCACCCCCCGAACCTCCAGTGCCTGATCGAGCTCAGATTGCACTGGAGCAATTTTCTCACTCTGTGGGACTTTAATTTCCTCCACACATCAACACACTTAAAAACTTGGAGAAAACCCACGAAATTTCCTGACATTCTTCAGCTCAGTCCCCCTTTATGCACTTTATTTACAATTCCCAATTCTCAACTTTAAGATGAAATCTCATCTCAGGATTTCTCTCCAACCCTCCAGGTTGGCACCGCGGGTTCCCTCCTCTATTCCTGCCGCAGGGACACCCCTGGATTTGTCGTGTGAGTGTCCCTTTGCCGTGTGGGTGTCCCCGAGTGTCTCCCAGCTGATTCTCTCCTCTATTCCTGCCACGGGGACACCCCTGGCTTTATCCCCGAGTGTCTCCCAGCTCATTCCCTCCTCTGTTCCTGGCGTGGGGACAGCCCTGGCTTTGTCCCCGAGTGTCTCCCAGTTGATTCCCTCCTCTATTCCTGCCGTGGGGAGGGCAGGAACAGCTCTGGCTTTGCCGTCTGGGTGTCCCTGAGTGGGGTCCCAGCTCGTTCCCTCCTCTATTCCAGCCACGAGGACACCCCTGGCTTTATCCCCGAGCATCCCCCACCCCTTCACCCCCGGTACCTCCAGTGCCACGGAGAATTTGGCGGCGGCCGCAGCGAAGTCGCGCTGGCGGCACCGAGCGCTCCCTTCCCGCAGCGCCGCCCGCAGCGCCGCTCCCGCCCCGAGCCAGCGGCTGTCCCCCGGTTCTGGGGGCTGAGCTGCTGCTGGTGGCCCTGCTGGCCCTGCTGGTGGCCCAGTTGGTGGCCCAGGCTCGCCAGACTCGAGCTCAGCGTCCGCCTGGTCGGCGCAGAGGAGCCGCTCCTCGATGTCGCGGAGCCGGGAGGGAGCGATGGGGAGCGCAGCGCTGGGGAACGGCCCCGAGCAGCAATCGGGGGTTGATTTTGTCCTGGATGCATCTCCTGGGCTTCCAGATTTTGTAGGGTCGCTCTCGGGATCTGATTTTATCCTGGATGCATCTCCTGGGCTTCCAGATTCTGTACGGCATCTCTGGGGTTCTGATTTTGTCCTGGATTCATCTCCTGGGCTTCCAGATTCTGTACGGCATCTCTCGGGGGTTGATTTTGTCCTGGATGCATCTCCGGGGCTTCCAGATTCTGTACGGCCGCTCTCGGGATCTGATTTTATCCTGGATGCATCTCCGGGGCTTCCAGATTTTGTAGGGTCGCTCTCGGGGCGTTCTTGGGGTTGTTTGGGTTCCTGTAAGAGAGGTTTGAGGTGATTTTGGAGAATCGGGGTGTGGGGTTTGTCTTTACAAATTGAGAGATAAAAGCAAAAATGGGATGGATTCCACTGATTGATGAATGGAAAAACGTATTTTCCTTTTTATATAAACTGTAGGTTTGCTGGTAAAGGAAATTGGATGTTGAAAGATGAAAGAAGCAATGGGGAAAAAACATTCTATAAGAATTAAATTCTATAAAAAGATTCTATAAGAATTAAATTCTATAAAAACATTCTATAAGAATTAAAAATTAAAAGGGAGGGTTGTACATTAGAGGGGAATCTCATGGATTTGGGAAGTCTGTGACTCTCAAGCACCTCAACAATGGGCAAAGAGAGGGAAATGTGGATGGGAAATTGGGATAAAAAGGGGGCTGAGTCCTCCAAAAATCTGAGAGACCCCAAAGGATGCCCCATGGCCTCTCCCTTTATTGTGAAGTGTCCCAGGAGAGCTTTGTTTTGTTTGCAGAAGTGATTTCTCAAAATGTTTTAGCATGGATTTGAGCAGCAAACAAGATGATGTGAAGGGGAAATACGTCAACATTGCCTTCCCTTTTTTTTAACTTTACTGGGTGCGTTGGGATAAGGAGATTTGGAACATATTATTAAATTAAATTGAAAGAAAATAAGAAAAAATAAATAAATAAATGCAAGTATCTGGGGGAAAAAAAAAGTATTTTCATAGTCCAGAGTGGAGATGTAATGTTCCTTCTCTGCTTTTTCCTGCTAAGAGGAGGGCAGGAATTGTGTCCTATCCCAAAGATGCCTCCTCTGACCCTGACAAGAATGATGTTTATTCATGTTTATTCATGATGTTTATTCATGGAGAACCAGTTTAAAATCTGCTTAAACCCATTAAATCTATTTCTACTCTGAGCACACTGTGCTGCATCACTGTGATCACCATGAAATTAAACAGCAGCACCAGAGATCAGGCTCCTGATCTGTTTGTTCCAAAGTTTTTAAACTGATGGAGCAAAATATTCTCTTTTTGGGGTAAAATGGGGATGCAGAAATCAGGCACTGAGAGATGAGCCCCACTCAGGGACAGAGCCATGGCTGAGAACTTGGTGGGTTCCAGCACTTCCCTGTGGATGATTCAATTCCTCCAGACCTTATAATAGATAAGGTCTCCTAGATATCAAGGTTGAGCCAAATTCCTCAAGAATTTGGTCACTCTCCCAACACTTTGGAAGATAATTGGTCAGAAATTAGTCTGTGTAATTGGTCAGTTCACCTTTAGAACTTCTCACTTAGATTGGATGCTGTTCTTTATATAAAATTTATTGGCTGTGGTTTGAATCCCCCCTGAACTTATAAATGTGACTGTCTGCCCTTTGTTCTGAGAGAATCCTGCTTGATACCCTTGGAATGAAATAAAGATTCTTGTGGAACTCATCAAGGAAGGCCTCTGGTATTTCTCTGCTGGATAAATGTGAGCTCCTGAGTGATAGCTAAATGATATTTGCACTCTCAGCTCCTGATAAAACAACCAAAAATAAAGCCACCCTTCCCTGAGCCCCACCTGAGAGCAGCCCTGAGCCAGCCCAGCCCAGCTGCACTCACCTCAGGGGCTCCTGAGGAAGGTTCCTGCTGAGGAAACATCTGGGAAGGGAACTGCTGGCTCAGTCCAAGCTCCTGGGCTGCCTGCAGGAACACAGGGATGAGCAAACTCAGGATTCACCTCTGTACTGAAATGTTCTGCAGGAACACAGGGTGAGCACAGGATTGCACTTCTGTCCCTGAAATGTTCTGCAGGAACAGAGGGTGAGCACAGGATTGCACCTCTGTCCCTGAGGGTGTTGAGCACACTCAGGATTCACCTCTGTCCCTCAGGATGCTGCTCTGAAATGTTCTGTAAGAACACAGGGTGAGCAAACTCAGGATTCATCTCTGTACTGAAATGTTCTGTAAGAACACAGGGTGAGCATGGTCAGGATTGCACCTCTGTCCCTGAGGATGTTACTCTGAAATGTTCTGCAGGAACACAGGGTGAGGGCAGGATTGCACCCCTGTCCCTGAGGATGTTGAGCACACTCAGGATTCACCTCTGTCCCTCAGGATGTTGGTGTGAAATGTTCTGCAGGAACACAGGGTGAGGGCAGGATTCACCTCTGTCCTGAAATGTTCTGCAGGAACACAGGGTGAGAACACTCAGGATTCACCTCTGTCCCTGAGGATGCTCTGAAATGTTCTGCAAGAACACAGGGTGAGCAAACTCAGGATTCATCCCTGTACTGAAATGTTCTGCAAGAACACAGGGTGAGCACACTCAGGATTGCACCTCTGTCCCTGAAATGTTCTCCAAGAACACAGGGTGAGCACAGGATTCACCTCTGTACTGAAATGTTCTGCAGGAACACAGGGATGAGCAAACTCAGGATTCATCTCTGTACTGAAATGTTCTGCAAGAACACAGGATGGGCACACTGAGGATTCACCTCTGGCCCTGAGGATGTTACTCTGAAATGTTCTGCAAGAACACAGGGTGAGCACAGGATTCATCTCTGTACTGAAATGTTCTGCAGGAACACAGGATGGGCACACTGAGGATTCACCTCTGTCCCTGAGGATGTAGCTCTGAAATGTTCTGCAGGAACACAGGGTGAGCACACTCAGGATTGCACCCCTGTCCCTCAGGATGCTGCTCTGAAATGTTTTCCCAGCTCAGGAATTCCAGCCCAGCTCTTTCTCCCCTCCTTGGGAGTCCTTCCAACCCCAGAGTTTGAAAACAGAACGAGCAACCTGCAGGAAAATGTGTTGGTGAGAACTCCAGAAGGGAATTTGGTCAGAGCCTCATCCAGCCTGGCCTTCAACACTTCCAGGGCCACCTCTGCTTGTTGTGGGCAACCTCTGCTCACCTTGGGCAACCTCTGCTTGCTGTGGGCAACCTCTGCTTGCCTTGGCAACCTCAATTTGCTGTGGGCAACCTCAATTTGCTGTGGGCAACCTCAATTTGCTGTGGGCAACCTCTGCTTGCCCTGGGCAACTTCTGTTTGCTGTGGGTAAACTCTGCTTGCCTTGGGCCACCTCTGCTTGCTGTGGGCAACCTCAATTTGCTGTGGGCAACCTCTGCTTGCCTTGGCAACCTCAGTTTGTCTTGGGCCACCTGTGTTTGTTGTGGGCAACCTCAATTTGCTGTGGGCAACCTCTGCTTGCCTTGGGCCACCTCTGCTTGCCTTGGGCCACCTCAGTTTGCTGTGGGCAACCTCTGCTTGCTGTGGGCAACCTCAGTTTGCCTTGGGCCACCTCTGTTTGCTGTGGGCAACCTCTGCTTGCTGTGGGCAACCTCTCTTTGCTGTGGGCAACCTCAATTTGCTGTGGGCAACCTCTGTTTGCTGTGGGCAACCTCAATTTGCTGTGGGCAACCTCTGCTTGCCTTGGGCAACCTCAGTTTGTTGTGGGCAACCTCTGTTTGCTGTGGGCAACCTGTGCTTGCTGTGGGCAACCTGTGCCATGTTCTTTCAACATTCCTCCTCGAGGGAGGAATTTTTTCCCAATCTCCACTCAAACTTTGTCCTTTGGAGCCGTTCCTGCCCCTCCAGGTCCCTCCCCAGCTCTCCCCGGGTCCCTCCAGGGGCTGCAGGGAGCTCTGAGGTCCCTCCTGAGGCTTCTCCAGGCACAGAGGTCCCAGCTCTGGCAGCTTTTCCCCTCTGGGCACCCTCTGATCCTTCCTGTGGGCACCTCTGGGCCACGAGGAATGGACTGGGATGGAACTGGGAGGGACTGGGAGGGACTGGGAGGGGACTGGGAGGGACTGGCTGTGAACTGGGGATGCACTGAGCAGCTGCTGCCTCCTCAGTGATGAATTTTGGGCAGCCCAGCAGCCCCTGCTCGCTGCCAGCCCAGCTCCAGAGCAGCCCCTGGGAATGTCCCAGTGCTCCCCAAAGGGAATCACAGACCCCAGAAACCCCCCAGACCCCCCCAGGCCCCCTTTGAGCCCTCTGGGAACCCCCTGACCCTTCCTGTGGGCTCTTCTGGGCCATGAGGAATGGACTGGGAGGGACTGGGAGGGACTGGGAGGTGCTGTGGTGTCTGGCTGTGAACTGGGGATGCTCTGAGGATGATGATGCAGGTGTGGGGCAGCCCAGGAGCCCCTGGGAATGTCCCAGTGCTCCCAAAGGGAACCCCCAGACCCCCCAGACCCCCCCAGACCCCCTTTGAGCCCTTTGAGCACCCTCTGATCCTTCCTGTGGGCTCCTGTGGGCCATGAGGAATGGACTGGGATGGACTGGGAGGGACTGGGAGGGACTGGCTGTGAACTGGGGATGCACTGAGCAGCTGCTCCCTCCTCAGGGATGAATTTTGAGCAGCCCAGGAGCCCCTGCTCGCTGCCAGCCCAGCTCCAGAGCAGCCCCTGGGAATGCCCCAGTGCTCCCAAAGGGAACCCCCAGACCCCCAGACCCCCCCAGACCCCCTCTGGGCCCTTTGAGCACCCTCTGACCCTTCCTGTGGGCTCCTCTGGGCCTTGAGGAATGGACTGGGAGGGACTGGGAGGGACTGGGAGGGACTGGGAGGGTGCTGTGGTGTCTGGCTGTGAACTGGGGATGCACTGAGGATGATGATGCAGGTGTGGGGCAGCCCAGGAGCCCCTGGCAATGCCCCAGTGCTCCCCAAAGGGAACCCCCAGACCCCCCAGACCCCCCCAGACCCCCTCTGGGCCCTCTGAGCACCCTCTGACCCTTCCTATGGGCTCCTCTGGGACATGAGGAATGGACTGGGATGGACTGGGAGGGACTGGGAGGTGCTGTGGTGTCTGGCTGTGAACTGGGGATGCAATGAGGATGATGATGCAGGTGTGGGGCAGCCCAGGAGCCCCTGGGAATGTCCCAGTGCTCCCCAAAGTGAACCCCCAGACCCCCCCAGGCACCCTCTGGGCCCTTTGAGCACCCTCTGATCCATCCTGTGGGCACCTCTGGGCTCGAGGAATGGACTGGGATGGAACTGGGAGGGACTGGGAGGGACTGGGATTGAACTGGGGATGCACTGAGCAGCTGCTCCCTCCTCAGGGATGAATTTTGGGCAGCCCAGGAGCCCCTGCTCGCTGCCAGCCCAGCTCCAGAGCAGCCCCTGGGAATGTCCCAGTGCTCCCCAAAGGGAATCACATCCCACAGACCCCCCCAGACCCCCCCCTAGACCCCCTGTGGGCCCTCTGAGCACCCTCTGACCCTTTCTGTGGGCTCCTCTGGGCTCGAGGAATGGACTGGGAGGGACTGGGAGGGGACTGGGAGGGACTGGGAGGTGCTGTGGTGTCTGGCTGTGAACTGGGGATGCACTGAGGATGATGATGCAGGTGTGGGGCAGCCCAGGAGCCCCTGGCAATGCCCCAGTGCTCCCCAAAGGGAACCAAAGACCCCCCAGACCCCCCCCCAGACCCCCTCTGGGCCCTCTGAGCACCCTCTGATCCTTCCTGTGGGCTACTCTGGGCCACGAGGAATGGACTAAGAGGGGACTGGGAGGGACTGGGAGGGACTGGGAGGGACTGGCTGTGAACTGGGGATGCAATGAGCAGCTACTCCCTCCTCAGTGATGAATTTTGGGCAGCCCAGGAGCCCCTGCTCGCTGCCAGCCCAGCTCCAGAGCAGCCCCTGGGGATGTCCCAGTGCTCCTCAAAGGGAATCACATCCCACAGACCCCCCCAGAGCCCCTCTGGGCCCACCCCAGGCAGAGCTGCCCCCTCCCCACTCACCTGCAGGGGCTCCCTCGGCCGTTCTGGCAGTTGCCAGGCTCCAGTTCCACATCCAGGGCAGTTGGAGAACCCCTGGCCCAGCCCAACTGACCCCCCAGCCCTTCCCCAGCACCCCTGGGGCTCACTGCAGAGATGGAGATTCCAGGATCTTGGTACCAGGGGTTTGGGAATTCTGTGCCTCTCAAGTGCCTCAGCAATGGGGAAATGTGGATGGGAAATTGGGATAAAAAGGAGGCTCCAAAAATCTGAGGGATCCCAGGGGATACCCCATGGCCTCTCCTTTAAATAAAAATATAAATAATGAAGCAAAAAGGGATTTCTCTGTCTCCTTTGTGGACATGAACCTCTGGTGTTTGTGGATTCGTGTTCCTGACACTGGGATGAGATCCTGTCCCTGCAGAGCCCAGGGAGGACAGCAGTGACACAGGGGCAGTGTCCCCAGGGCTGCAGGGACACGGCCCCAGGGCCACCAGGACAACCTGGGTGCTCACTGGGTCTGGTTCTGGGTCACTGGGTTTGGTTCTGGTAACTGGGTCTGGTTCTGGTCACTGGGCCTGATTCTGGTAACTGGGTCTGGTTGTGGCTCTCACTTGGCTCTGGTTCTAACTCTCACTGGTCTGGTTTTGGCTCTGGTTCTGTCTCTCTCTGGCTCTGGTTCTGGCTGGCACTGGGTCTGGTTCTGGTCACTGGGTCTGGTTCTGGGTCAGTGGGTTTGGTTCTGGTCACTGGGTCTGTTCTGGGTCACTGGGCCTGGTTCTGGTCACTGGGTCTGGTTCTGGGTCAGTGGGTCTGGTTCTGGTCACTGGGTCTGGCTGTGGATGTCACTGGGTCTGGTTCTGGGTCAGTGGGTTTGGTTCTGGGTCACTGGGTCTGGTTCTGGTCACTGGGTCTGGTTCTGGGTCACTGGGTCTGGTTCTGGTTACTGGGTCTGTTCTGGCTCTCACTGGGTCTGTTCTGGCTCTGGTTCTGGGTCACTGTCTCTGGTTCTGGCTCTCTCTGGTTCTGGTTCTGGCTCTCTCAGAGTCTGGTTCTGGCTGGCACTGGGTCTGTGGTTCTGGCTCTCACTGGCTCTGGTTCTGGCTCTGGTTCTTGGTCACTGGGCCTGGTTCTGGCTCTGGTTCTGTCTCTCAGGGTCTCTGGTTCTGGCTCTCACTGGGTTTGGTTGTGGGTGTCACTGGTTCTGGTTCTGAGTCACTGGCTCTGGTTCTGACTGGCACTGGGCCTGGTTCTTTCTCTCACTGGGTTTGGTTGTGGGTGTCATTGGCTCTGGTTCTGGCTGGCACTGGGTCTGGTTCTGGGTCACTGGGTCTGGTTCTGGCTCTTTCAGGGTCTGTGGTTCTGGGTCACTGGGTCGGTGGTTCTGGCTCTCTCTGGGTCTGTTCTGGCTCTGGTTCTGGCTCTCTCAGGGTCTCTGGTTCTGGATGTCACAGGGTCTGTGGTTCTGGCTCTCACTGGCTCTGGCTGGCACTGGGTCACTGGGTCTGGATGTCACTGGTTCTGGTTCCGGCTGGCCAAGGCTCTGTGGTTCTGACTGGCACTGGGTCTCTGGTTCTGGCTCTCTCAGGGTCTCTGGTTCTGGCTGGCACTGGCTCTGGTTCTGGCTCTGGTTCTGGCTCTCTCACGTCTCTGGTTCTGAATGCCACAGCCCCAGTGCCACCAGGAGCTGTGTCCCCACAGCCCTCACTGTCCCCCACAGCCCTCACTGTCCCCACAGCCCTCACTGTCCCCACAGCCCTCACTGTCCCCACAGCCCTCACTGTCCCCACCAGTCCCCACTGTCCCCACAGCCCTCACTGTCCTGTCCCCACAGCCCCCACTGTCCCCACAGCCCTCACTGTCCTGTCCCCACAGCCCCCACTGTCCCCACAGCCCCCACTGTCCCCGGGGTCCCAAGGGCCCAGGCACCCCCAGGCAAGGTCAGAGCTCTGGGAAGGGCAGCCAAGGACAGGACTCCTCTCTCCTCATCATCCTCATCCTCATCCTCATCATCCTCATCCTCTCTCCTCATCATCCTCATCATCCTCATCCTCTCTGCTCATCATCATCATCCTCATCATCCTCATCCTCTCTCAGGCACCCCCAGGCAGGGGCAGAGCTCTGGGAAGGGCAGCCAAGGACAGGACTCCTCTCCTCATCATCCTCATCCTCTCTCCTCATCATTCTCATCATCCTCATCCTCTCTCAGGCACCCCCAGGCAGGCTCAGAGCTCTGGGAAGGGCCTTGGGCAGCCAGGGACAGGATTCCTCATCATCCTCATCATTCTCATCATCCTCATCCTCTTTCAGGCACCCCAGGCAGGGTCAAAGCTCTGGGAAGGGCAGCCAAGGACAGGACTCCTCTCTCCTCATCATCCTCATCCTCATCCTCATCATCCTCATCCTCTCTCCTCATCATCCTCATCATCCTCATCCTCTCTGCTCATCATCATCATCCTCATCATCCTCATCATCCTCATCCTCTCTCAGGCACCCCAGGCAGGGGCAGAGCTCTGGGAAGGGCAGCCAGGGACAGGACTCCTCATCATCCTCACCATCCTCATCCTCTCTCAGGCTCCCAGCCCAGCCCTTGGCTCCTTCACCCCTGGCCCAGGTTTGGTTTCCCTTGTGCCTTCCTGAGCCAGGGGAGCTCTGCCCAGCCCAGCAGTGCCATGGAACGAGTCCCTTCCTTCCATGAGCTCCTCGGGCTGTCCTCCAAGAGATCCCAGCATGAGGAAGATTTTTCACACACACACAGGTGAAAGCAAGGAGCAGGAGTTGGATTCCTCACCCCTGCAAACACCCAGAGCCACGCTGGACTCTGAGCAGCTGAAGACGCTGAAGATGCTGAAGATGTTGAAGATGTCCCTGCCCATGGCAGCCTTTCCAAGTCCTTTCCAGCCCAACCATTCTCTGATTCCATCGTTCCATGGGTGATTCCCACCCTCCCTGAGCAGCTGGCACAGGGACCTGGGGGCAGAGGGGCCTCGACACGCCCGGGGCTCTGCCCAGGGAAAACAGCCTGAGGGGTTTCACAGAATTGTCAGGTTGGGACTGTGGGCTCACCGGGTCCAGTTCTGGGTCACTGGGGCTGGTTCTGGATGTCACTGGTTCTGGATGTCACTGGGTCTGTGGTGCTGAGTCACTGGGTCTGTGGTTCTGGCTGGCACTGGGCCTGGTTCTGGCCTGCACTGGTTCTGTTTCTGGCTGGCACTGGGTCAGTGGTTCTGGCTGGCATTGGGTCACTGGTTCTGGGTCACTGGGTCTGATTCTGGCTGTCACTGGCTCTGGTTCTGACTGGCACTGGGTCTGGTTCTGGATGTCACTGCGTTTGTGATTCTGGCTGTCACTGGCTCTAGTTCTGGCTCTCACTGGATCTGGGGTTCTGGGTCACTGCTCTGGTTCTGGCTGGCACTGGATCTGTGGTTCTGGGTCACTGGTTCTGGCTGGCACTGGGTCCAGTTCTGGCTCTCACTGGGCCTGGTTCTGGCTGGCATTGGATCTGTGCTTGTGGCTGGCACTGGCTCTGTGGTTCTGGCTGGCACTGGGCTTGGTTCTGGGTCACTGGTTCTGGCTGATACTGGCTCTGTGGTTCTGGCTCTCACTGGGCCTGGTTCTGGCTGTTACTGGCTCTGGTTCTGGGTGTGACTGGGCCTGGTTCTTGCTCTCACTGGGTCTGGTTCTGACTCTCACTGGCTCTGGTTCTGGATGTCACAGGGTCTGTGGTTCTGGCTGGCACTGGGTCACTGGGTCTGGATGTCACTGGGCCTGGTTCTGGCTGACATTAGGTCTGGTTCTGGCTGTCACTGGGTCTGTGGATCTGGTTGGCACTGGGTCTGGTTCTGGGTCACTGGACCTGGTTCTGGCTGGCACTGGGTCACTGGGTCTGGATGTCACTGGGTCCAGTTCTGGCTCTCACTGGTCTGGTTCTGGCTGCCACTGGGTCTGTGGTTCTGGTTCTGGCTGCCACTGGGTCTGTGGTTCTGGCTGGCACTGGGCCTGGTTCTGGCTGGCACTGGGCCTGGTTCTCACTGGCACTGGGTCTGTGGTTCTGGCTGACATTGGGTCACTGGGTGACATTCTGGTGACGTTCTGGGTGACACTGGGTCTGGATGTCACTGGCTCTGGTTCTGGATGGCACTGGGTCTGTGGATCTGGCTGGCACTGGGTTTGGTTCTGGGTCACTGGTTCTGGTTCTGGCTGCCACTGGGCCTGGTTCTGGCTGACATTGGATCACTGGTTCTGGCTGCCACTGGGTCTCTGATTCTGGATGTCACTGGGTCTGGTTCTGGCTGTTACTGGGTCTGTGGTTCTGGGTCACTGGGTCTGGTTCTGACTCTCACTGGTCTGGGGTTCTGGGTCACTGGTTCTGGATGTCACTGGGTCTGTGGCTCTGGCTGGCCCTGGCTCTGTGGTTCTGGATCCCTGGGTCTGTGGTTCTGAGTCACTGGGTCTGGTTCTGGCTGGCACTGGCTCTGGTTCTGGCTATCACTGGGTCTGTGGATCTGGCTGGCACTGAGTCTAGTTCTGGTCACTGGGTCTGTAGTTCTGGGTCACTGGTTCTGGCTGGCACTGAGTCCAGTTCTGGCTCTCACTGGGCCTGGTTCTGGTTGGCATTGGATCTGTGCTTGTGGTTGGCACTGGGTCCATGGTTCTGGCTGGCACTGGGCTTGGTTCTGGTTCTCACTGGGTCTGTGGTTCTGGCTGGCACTGGGCTTGGTTCTGGGTGTCACTGGGCCTGGTTCTGGCTCTCACTGGGTCTGTGGTTCTGGCTCTCTCAGGGTCTGTGGTTCTGGGTCACTGGGTCGGTGGTTCTGGTTCTCTCTGGGTCTGTTCTGGCTCTGGTTCTGGCTCTCTCAGGGTCTCTGGTTCTGGATGTCACAGGGTCTGTGGTTCTGGCTCTCACTGGGTCTGGCTGGCACTGGGTCACTGGGTCTGGATGTCACTGGTTCTGGTTCCGGCTGGCCAAGGCTCTGTGGTTCTGGCTGGCATTGGGTCTGTAGTTCTGGCTATTACTGGCTCTGTGATTCTGGCTGGCACTGGCTCTGGTTCTGGCTGGCACTGGCTCTGGTTCTGGCTGGCACTGGCTCTGGTTCTGGCTCTCTCAGGGTCTCTGGTTCTGCCTCTCTCAGGGTCTGTGGTTCTGGCTCTCACTGGGTCTGGCTGGCACTGGGTCACTGGTTCTGGGTCACTGGGTCTGGTTCTGGATGGCACTGGCTCTGTGGTTCTGGCTCTCACTGGGTTTGGTTCTGGCTGACATTGGGTCACTGGCTCTGGATGTCACTGGGTCTGTGGTGCTGGGTCACTGGGCCTGGTTCTGGATGTCGCTGGCTCTGGTTCTGGATGTCACTGGGTCTGTGGTTCTGGTTGTCACTGGGTCTGTTTCTGGCTGGCACTGGGTCTGTGGTTCTGGTTAGCATTGGATTTGTGGTTCTGGCTGGCACTGGGTCACTGGGTCTGGATGTCACTGGGCCTGGCTCTGGATGTCACTGGGTCTAGTTCTGGTTCGCACTGGGTGTCTGGTTCTGGCTGCCACTGAATCCGTGGCTCTGGCTGGCACTGGGCCTGTGGTTCTGGGTGTCACTGGCTCTGTGGTTCCGGTCCCTGTGTCCCTGGTTCTGGTCCCTGTGTCTCCAGTTCTGGTCCCTGTGTCTGGTTCTGGTCCCTGTGTCTGGTTCTGGTCCCTGTGTCCCTGGTTCTGGTCCCTGTGTCTCTGGTTCTGGTCCCTGTGTCTGGTTCTGGTCCCTGTGTCCCTGGTTCTGGTCCCTGTGTCTGGTTCTGGTCCCTGTGTCCCTGGTTCTGGTCCCTGTGTCCCTGTGTCCCTGGTTCTGGATGTCCCTGTGTCCCTGGTTCTGGTCCCTGTGTCCCTGGTTCTGGTTTCTGTGTCCCTGGTTCTGGTCCCTGTGTCCCTGGTTCTGGTCCCTGTGTCTCCGGTTCTGGTTTCTGTGTCCCTGGTTCTGGTCCCTGTGTCCCTGGTTCTGGTCCCTGTGTCCCTGGTTCTGGTTTCTGTGTCCCTGGTTCTGGTCCCTGTGTCCCTGGTTCTGGTCCCTGTCCCTGGTTCTGGTCCCTGTGTGGATCTGGGCTCCACCTCTGCCTCTCCTGGTGGCACCTGGGGTCAGGCAGGCCCGGCTGTGTCACGGTGACACCAAAGAGCTGCCATAACAACACAGGGCCCTGCTGGTTCTGTGAGACCCTCTGGGTGACACTGGGCCTGGGCTCTGTCACCTGGGTTCTGTGAGACCCTCTGGGTGACACTGGGCCTGGGTTCTGTCACCTGGGTTCTGTCACCCTGGGTTCTGTGAGACCCTCTGGGTGACACTGGGCCTGGGTTCTGTCACCTGGGCTCTGTGAGACCCTCTGGGTGACACTGGGCCTGGGTTCTGTCACCCTGGGTTCTGTCACACCCCTCTGTGTCACTCTGTCACCTGGGTTCTGTCACCCTGGTTCTGTCACCCTGGTTCTGTCACCCTGGGTTCTGTCAGACCCCTCTGTGTCACCCTGGGTTCTGTCACCCTGGTTCTGTCACCCTGGGTTCTGTCAGACCCCTCTGTGTCACCCTGGGTTCTGTCACCCTGGTTCTGTCACCCTGGTTCTGTCACCCTGGGTTCTGTCACCCTGGCTTCTGTCACCCCACCTGTGTGTCACCCTGGGTTCCGTCACACCCCTCAATGTCACCCTGGGTTCTGTGCAACCCCTCTGTGTCACTCTGGCTTCTGTCACCCCCTCAGTGTCACCCTGTTTTCTGTCACCCCCTCTGTGTCACTCTGGGCTCCAGGACCCTCTGCAGTGGCCCCGTGGTCCCATGAGGGGGTGGCTCAGAGCTCCTGTCCCCTCAGGGCTGGGGACAGGGCAGGGACAGCACACGGTGCCACCAGTGCTTGTGTCACACTGCTGTCCCCTCAGGGCTGGGGACAGGGCAGGGACAGCACACAGTGCCACCAGCCCTTGTGTCACACTGCTGTCCCCTCAGGGTTGGGGACAGGGCAGGGACAGCACACAGTGCCACCAGCCCTTGTGTCACACTCCTGTCCCCTCAGGGTTGGGGACAAGGCAGGGACAGCACACAGTGCCACCAGCCCTTGTGTCACACTGCTGTCCCCTCAGGGTTGGGGACAGGGCAGGGACAGCACACAGTGCCACCAGCCCTTGTGTCACACTCCTGTCCCCTCAGGGTTGGGGACAGGGCAGGGACAGAGTGCACACAGTGCCACCAGCCCTTGTGTCACACTGCTGTCCCCTCAGGGTTGGGGACAGGGCAGGGACAGCACACGGTGCCACCAGCTCTTGTGTCACACTGCTGTCCCCTCAGGGCTGGGGACAGGGCAGGGACAGCACACAGTGCCACCAGCCCTTGTGTCACACTGCTGTCCCCTCAGGGCTGGGGACAGGGCAGGGACAGCACACGGTGCCACCAGCCCTTGTGTCACACCCCTGTGCCTGGCCCTGGCACGGATTGGGCATGGAAAATGCCAGGAGGGCTCCGGTGTGCGGTGACAGTGGTGACAGTGGTGACAGAGGTGACAGCAGTGACAGCAGGGACAGCGGTGACAGCAGTGACAGCAGTGACAGAGGTGACAGAGGTAGCAGTGGGGACAGTGGGAACAGTTGTGACAGCAGGGACAGAAGTGACAGTAATGACGGAGGTGACAGCAGCAACAGGGGTGACAGCAGCGACAGGGGTGACAGCAGGGACAGCACTGACAGCAGTGACAGTTGTGACAGTGGGGACAGAGGTGACAGCGGGGGCGGCAGTGACAGCAGGAACAGCGGTGATAGTTGTGACAGCAGTGACAGCAGTGACAGTGGGGACAGCGGGGCCAGCAGTGACAGAGGTGACAGTTGTGACAGTGGGGACAGTGGGGGCAGCAGTGACAGAGGTGACAGCAGTGACATTGGGGACAGCAGTGACAGGGATGACAGCGGTGACAGCAGGGACAGCAGGGACAGAGGTGACAGCAGTGACAGAGGTGACAGAGGTGACATTGGGGACAGCAGTGACAGTGGTGACAGTGGGGACAGAGGTGACAGTGGTGACAGTGGGGACAGAGGTGACAGTGGGGCCAGCAGTGACAGAGGTGACAGCAGGGACAGGGGTGACAGAGGTGACAGTTGTGACAGTGGGGCCAGCAGTGACAGCAGGGACAGGGGTGACAGAGGTGACAGAGGAGACAGAGGTGACAGCAGGGACAGGGGTGACAGAGGTGACAGAGGAGACAGAGGTGACAGTTGTGACAGTGGGGACAGGGGTGACAGCAGGGACAGAGGTGACAGAGGTGACAGAGGTGACAGCAGTAACAGAGGTGACAGAGGTGACAGTAGTAACAGAGGTGACAGCATGGACAGGGGTGACAGAGGTGACAGCGATGACAGCGGGGGCAGCAGTGACAGCAGTGACAGCAGGGACAGGAGTGACAGCAGGGACAGAGGGGACAGGGGTGACATTGGGGACAGAAGTGACAGAGGTGACAGCAGTGACAGTGGGGACAGCGGTGACAGCAGTGACAGCAGGGACAGAGGTGACAGTTGTGACAGTGGAGACAGAGGTGACAGCAGTGATGGAGGTGACAGTGGGGACAGAGGTGACAGAGGTGACAGCAGTGACAGAGGTGACAGCGGTGACAGCAGTGACAGAGCGGACAGAGGTGACAGTGGTGACAGTGGAGACAAAGGTGACAGCAATGACAGCGGTGACAGTTGTGACAGTGGGGACAGCAGAGATAGAGGTGACAGCGGGGACAGCAGTGACAGCAGGGACAGAGGTGACAGTTGTGACAGTGGGGACAGAGGTGACAGTTGTGACAGTGGGGACAGAGGTGACAGAGGTGACAGTGGGGACAGTGGGGACAGAGGTGACAGAGGTGACAGTGGGGGCAGCAGGGACAGAGGTGACAGAGGCCACCACCCCTTTGGCCCCACCCCGTTTTGGCCCCGCCCCTCATTAGCATAATCCCGTCCCACGCCTCGGCTCCGCCCCATCATTAGCATAAACACGCCTCCATGCATCGACCCCACCCCTCCATTAGCATAAACCCCACCCCATGCATTGCCCCCGCCCCCTCATTAGCATAAACACACCTCCATGCATCGACCCCGCCCCCTCATTCGCATAGACCACGCCCACGCCCAGGCCCCGCCCCCATTGTCGGGGTCATGACCCCCCCCAAGGTTCGGGGCTCTGCCCCTGGGGACAATTAGAAGGTGCTGGTGGCAATTAATTAATTCATTAATTAGCCAAAGGTTTAATTGGTCCTGGTTAATGGCGGGTTAATGGATCCGTTGATTGGCGTTAATCATTAATTGCTCCCTGGGGGGAGGGGTAATGAGGGTGGGGGGGGGGTAATTAAGCGTTGGGGGCTTGATTGGAGGGGCAGGGGGAGCTTTGGTCCCAGCTGGGGGTGGGGGAGGGGTCTATGGGGCAGGAATGGGGGCTCTGAGGGGTCACCCCCAGCCCTGGAGGGGTTTTGGGGGGCTGGGGGGTGGTCCATGGGGCAGGAATGGGGGTCTGTGGGTCAGAATTGGGGGGTTTTGGGGCTGGGGGTGTCCCATGGTACAGCCCCAGAGCCCTGGAGTGATTGGGGGGGGTCTATGGGTCAGAATTGAGGGGTTTTGGGGCAGAATTGGGGGGTTTTGGGGCTGGGGGTGTCTCATGGTGTAGCCCCAGAGCCCTGGAGTGATTGGGGGGGGTCTATGGGTCAGAATTGAGGGGTTTTGGGTCAGAACTGGGGGGGTTTTGGGGCTGGGGGTGTCCCATGGTACAGCCCCAGAGCCCTGGAGTGTTTTTTGAGGGTCTATGGGTCAGAACTGGGGGGGTTTTGGGGCTGGGGGTGTCCCATGGTGCAGCAGCCCCCAGCCCCAGAGCCCTGGAGTGATTTTGGGGGGCAGGAATGGGGGTCTATGGGTCAGAATTGGGGGGTTTTGGGGCAGGGGGTGTCCCACGGTGCAGCCCCAGAGCCCTGCAGTGATTTTGGGGGGTCCTTGGGTCAGAATTGGGGGGTTTTGGGGCAGGAATAGGGTCTCTATGGGGCAGGAATGGGAGATTTTGGGGCTGGGGGTGTCCCATGGTGCAGCAGCCCCCAGCCCAGAGCCCTGGAGTGATTTTGGGGGGTCTATGGGTCAGAACTGGGGGGGTTTTTTGGGGCAGGGGGTGTCCCATGCTGCAACCCCAGAGCCCTGAAGTGATTTGGGGGGGGTCTATGAGTCAGAATTGGGGGGTCTATGGGTCAGAATTGGGGGAATTTTGGGGCAAGGGGTGTCCCATGGTACAGCCCCAGAGCTCTGGAGTGATTTTGGGGGGTCTGTGGGTCAGAATTGGGGGGTTTTGGGGCAGGAATAGGGTCTCTATGGGGCAGGAATGGGAAATTTTGGGGCTGGGGGTGTCCCATGGTGCAGCCCCAGAGCCCTGCAGTGATTTTGGGGGGGGTCTATGGGTCAGAATTGGGGGGTTTTGGGGCAGGAATAGGGTCTCTATGGGGCAGGAATGGAAGATTTTGGGGTTGGGGGTGTCTCATGATGCAGCAGCCCCCAGCCCAAAGCCCTGCCCTGGTTTTTGGGGTCTCTATGGGTCAGAATTGGGGCGTTTTGGGGCAGGGGGTGTCCCATGCTGCAACCCCAGAGCCCTGGAGTGATTCTGGGGGGGCTGGGGGGGTCTATGGGTCAGAACTGGGGGGTCTATGGGGCAGGAATGGGGGTCTCTTTGGGGCAGGGGGTGTCCCCTGATTCAGCAGCCCCCAGCCCCAGAGCCCTGGAGTGATTTTGGGGGGGGTCTATGGGTCAGAACTGGGGGATTTTGGGGCAGGAATAGGGTCTCTATGGGTCAGAATTGGGGGGGTCTATGGGTCAGAATTGGGGGGATTTTGGGGCAGGGGGTGTCCCATGGTGCAGCCCCAGAGCCCTGGAGTGATTTTGGGGGGGCTGGGGGGGGGTCTATGGGTCAGAACTGGGGGGTCTATGGGGCAGGAATGGGGGTCTCTTTGGGGCAGGGGGTGTCCCCTGATTCAGCAGCCCCCGGCCCAGAGCCCTGGAGTGTTTTTCGGGGGCTGGGGGGGGGTCTATGGGTCAGAACTGGGGGGTTTTGGGGCAGGAATAGGGTCTCTATGGGGCAGGAATGGGAAATTTTGGGGCGGGGGGTGTCCCATGGTGCAGCCCCAGAGCCCTGGAGTGATTTTGGGGGGGTCTGTGGGTCAGAACTGGGGGGGTTTGGGGTCAGAATTGAGGGGTCTATGGGTCAGAACTGGGGGGATTTTGGGGCAGGGGGTGTCCCATGGTACAGCCCCAGAGCCCTCCCGGGTTTTTGGGGGGGTCTATGGGTCAGAACTGGGGGGTTTTGGGGCAGGAATAGGGTCTCTATAGGGCAGGAATGGGAGATTTTGGGGCAGGGGGTGTCCCATGGTGCAGCCCCAGAACCCTGGAGTGATTTTTGGGGAGTCTATGGGGCAGAACTGGGGGGTCTATGGGGGTTTTGGGGCGGGGGGTGTCCCATGGTACAGCCCCAGAGCCCTGGAGTGATTTTAGGGGTCTATGGGTCAGAACTGGGGGGGTTTTGGGGCAGGGGGTGTCCCATGGTGCAGCCCCAGAGCCCTGCAGTGATTTTTGGGGGGTCTATGGGTCAGAACTGGGGGGTTTTGGGGCAGGAATAGGGTCTCTATGGGTCAGAACTGGGGGATTTTGGGGCGGGGGGTGTCCCACGGTGCAGCCCCAGAGCCCTGCCGGGTTTTTGGGGGTCCCTGGGGGGGTCAGGGGCGGGGGTCGGGCCCCTCGGGGGGCACCCACCGATAGGTGCCCTCGTACAGGAACCCCGCCCGCCGCAGCAGCTCGTCCGCCTCGGGGGGACCCCGGCTGGGAAAGGGGGGGAGGGGGGTCAGGGGGGACCCTGGGACCCCTCCAAATCCACAACGGGATCCTGGGACCCCCCCAAAATCCCGAGGGGACAACCCCAAATCCACAACGGGATCCCCAAACCCCCAGTGAGACCCCCGGGACCCCCCAAATCCACAACGGGATCCCCAAATCCACAATGGGATCCTGGGACCCCCAAGCCCCCGAGGGGACTCCCTCAAATCCCCACTGAGACCCCTGGGCCCCCCAAATCCCCACTGGGACCCCCAAATCCCCAACGGGACCCCCGGGATCCCCCAAACCCCCAACGAGAGCCCCAAATCCACAACGGGACCCCCAAATCCCCAGTGAGACCCCCAGGACCCCACAAATCCACAACAGGACCCCCAAACCCCCAGCAGGACCCCTGGGACCCCCAAAATCCCGAGGGGACCACCCCAAATCCACAACGGGATCCCTAAACCCCCAGTGAGACCCCCGGGACCCCCCAAATCCCCAGTGGGATCCCCAAATCCACAATGGGATCCTGGGACCCCCAAGCCCCCGAGGGGACTCCCCCAAATCCCCACTGAGACCCCCAAATCCCCAGTGAGATCCCCAGGACCCCCCAAACCCCCAATGGGACCCCCTCAAATCCCCACTGAGACCCCTGGGACCCCCAAATCCATACTGGGACCCCCAAATTCCCAGTGGGATCCGCAGGACCCCCCAAATCCACAACGGGACCCCCAAATCCACAATGGGATCCTGAGACCCCCCCAAATCCCCAAAGAGATCCCCGAGAGCCCCAAATCCCCGATGGGGCCTCCAAATCCACAATGGGACCCCCCCAAATCCCCAGCAGGACCCCCGGGACCCCCCAAATCCCCAACGGGACCCTCAGGACCAGCCCCTCCCACCCAGGTGTGCCCAGGTACCCCCCAGCCCTCCCAATTCCTGCACCAGGTACCCCCCAATGCCCCCCCAGGTACCCTTCAGGTGCCCCCCAGCTGCCCTTCAACTCCTCCAAGTTTCCCCCCAGGTGCCCCTCAGCCCCCCAGCCCCCCCAGTTCCCCCAGTACCTCCCCCAGTCCCCCCAGGTGCCCCTCAGCCCCCCAAGGTGCCCCCAGGTACCCCCAGCCACCCCAGTTACCCCCCGAGGTGCCCCCCCAGTTACCCCCTGACCCCCAGCCTCCTCAGTTTTCCCCCCAGTTATCCCCCCGGTGGCCCCTGCCCCCCCTCAGCCCCCCCAGTTTCCCCAGTTTTCCCCCCAGGTGCCCCCCAGCCCCCCCAGTTACCCCTCAGCCCCCTCAGTTACCCCCCCCAGGTACCCCCAGCCCCCTCAAGTGCCCCCCCAGTTTCCCTCCCAGTTCCCCCCCAGGTGCCCCCAGCCCCCCCAGTACCTCCCCCAGCCCCCCCAGCTTCCCCCAGTCCCCCCAGTTACCCCCCCAGTTGCCCCCCAGCCCCCCCAGTTACCCCTCAGGTACCCCCCGAGGTGCCCCCCAGCCCCCTCAGATGTCCCCCAGTTACCACCCCAGTTACCCCCAGTTTCCCCCCAGCTGTCCCCCAGCCCCTTCAGTTTTCCCCCAGTCCCTCCCAGTCCCTCCCAGTCTCCCCCAGTCCCTCCCAATCCCTCCCAGTCCCTCCCAGTATCCCCAGTATCCCCAGTCCCACCTGCCGTAGGGGTAGGGCTCAGTTCCCAGTCCCTCCCAGTTCCCTCCCAGTCCCCCCAGTTCCCTCCCAGTCCCTCCCAGTCCCTCCCAGTATCCCCAGCTCCCACCTGCCGTAGGGGTAGGGCAGGGGGCACTCAGTTCCCCCCAGTCCCCAGTCCCTCCCAGTCCCTCCCAGTCCCCCCAGTCCCCCCAGTTCCCACCTGCCGTAGGGGTAGGGCAGGGGGTGCTCAGTTCCCAGTCCCTCCCAGTCCCCCCCAGTTTCCCCAGTCCCCCCAGTTCCCACCTGCCGTAGGGGTAGGGCAGGGGGTGCTCAGTTCCCAGTCCCTCCCAGTTCCCCCCCAGTTCCCCCCCAGTATCCCCAGTCCCTCCCAGTCCCCCCAGTCCCCCCAGTTCCCACCTGCCGTAGGGGTAGGGCAGGGGCCGCTCCCGGCGCTGCTCGATCTGGTGCAGCAGGGGGGTGAAAATGCGCCAGGCCTCGCGCAGCTCGTCACTGGGGAGGGGACACCGGGAGTGAGGGGACAGCGGGAGTGAGGGGACAGCGGGAGTGAGGGGACAGCGGGAGTGAGGGGACACTGAGAGTGAGGGGACACCGGGAGTGAGGGGACAGCGGGAGTGAGGGGGGGACACTGAGAGTGAGGGGACACCGGGAGTGAGGGGACAGCGGGAGTGAGGGGACACTGAGAGTGAGGGGGGGACACCGAGAGTGAGGGGACACCGAGTGAGGGGACACCAGGAGTGAGGGGACACCGGGAGTGAGGGGACAGCGAGAGTGAGGGGACACCGGGAGTGAGGGGACAGCGAGAGTGAGGGGACACCGGGAGTGAGGGGGGGACACCGAGAGTGAGGGGACAGCGAGAGTGAGGGGACAGCGGGAGTGAGGGGGGGACACCGAGAGTGAGGGGACACCGAGAGTGAGGGGACACCGGGAGTGAGGGGACACTGAGAGTGAGGGGACACCGAGAGTGAGGGGGGGACACCGGGAGTGAGGGGACACCGAGAGTGAGGGGACAGCGGGAGTGAGGGGACACCGAGAGTGAGGGGACACTGAGAGTGAGGGGGGACACCGAGAGTGAGGGGGGGACACCGAGAGTGAGGGGACACCGGGAGTGAGGGGACACTGAGAGTGAGGGGACACTGAGAGTGAGGGGACACTGAGAGTGAGGGGGGACACTGAGAGTGAGGGGACACTGAGAGTGAGGGGGGACACTGAGAGTGAGGGGGGACACTGAGAGTGAGGGGACACCGGGAGTGAGGGGGGGACACTGAGAGTGAGGGGACACCAGGAGTGAGGGGGGACACTGAGAGTGAGGGGACACCGGGAGTGAGGGGGGGACACCGGGAGTGAGGGGACACTGAGAGTGAGGGGACACTGAGAGTGAGGGGACACCCCAAAAATCACCTGGGCACCCCAAAACTGAGCTGGAGACACCCCAGAAGTGAGATGGGACCCCAAAAGTGAGGTGGGGTTCCTAAAACCAGGCTGGGGACCCCAAAACCAGGCTGGGGACATCCCAAAAATCACCTGGGCACCCCAAATTGAGATGGGTACCCCAAAACCGGGCTGGGGACCTGAGCTGGGCACCCCAAAACTGAGCTGGGGACCCCAAAACTGGGCTGGGGACACCCCAAAAGTGAGATGGGGACACCAAAAATCACCCGGACGCCCCAAAACTCACCTGGGGATCCCAAACTGAGCTGGGGACCTGAGCTGGGGACCCCAAAACCGGGCTGGGGACACACCAAAAGTGAGATGGGGACACCCCAAAACTCACCTGGGCACCCCAAAAGTGAGGTGGGACCCCAAAAGTGAGGTGGGGACCTCAAAACTGGGCTGGGGACACCCCAAAAGTGAGGTGGGGACCCTAAAAATCACCTGGGGACCCCAAAACTCACCTGGGGACTCCAAAAATCACCTGGGGATCTGAGCTGGGGACCCCAAAACTGGGCTGGGGACCCGAGCTGGGCACCCCAAAACTGAGCTGAGAACCCCAATAGTGAGGTGGGGACACTCCAAAAGTGAGATGGGACCCCAAAACCGGGCTGGGGACACCCCAAAACTCACCTGGGGACCTGAGCTGGGGACACCCCGAAAGTGAGGTGGGAACCCCAAAACTGGGTTGGGGACACCCCAAAACTCACCTGGGGACCCCAAACCAGGCTGGGGATCTGAGCTGGGACCCCAAAATCAGGCTGGGGATCCCAAAATTGAGATGGGACCCTAAAACTCACCTGGGGATCCCAAACTCACCTGGGGATCTGAGCTGGGGCTCCAAAACTGGGCTGGGGACACCCCAAAAGTGCGATGGGAACCCCAAGAGTGAGGTGGGACCCCAAAACTGCCCAACACCTCACCTGGGGACCCCAAAACTCACCTGGGGACCTGAGCTGGGGACCCCAAAACTGGGCTGGGGACACCCCAAAAATCACCTAGGCACCCCAAAACTCACCTGGGCACCCCAAAAATCACCTAGGCATCCCGAAACTCACCTGGGGACCCAAAACTGAGCTGGGGACCCCAAAACTCACCTGGACACCCCAAAACCGGGCTGGGGACCCCAAACCTGCCCCACACCTCACCTGGGGACCCCAAAACTCACCTGGGGACCTGAGCTGGGGACCCCAAACCTGAGCAGGGCACCCCAAAACCAGGCTGGGGACACCCCAAAAGTGAGGTGGGCACCCCAAAACTGAGCTGGGGACCTGAGCTGGGACCCCAAAACTGAGCTGGGGACCTGAGCTGGGACCCCAAAACTGAGCTGGGGACCCAAAACTCACCTGGGGACCCCAAAAGTGAGGGAAGGACACCCCAAAACTGGGCTGGGGACACCCCAAAAGTGAGCTGGGACCCCAAAAATCACCTGGGGATACCCCAAAACTCAGCTGGGGACCCCAAAACAGAGCTGGGGACCTCAAACCTGAGCTGGGGACCCCAAAACTCACCTGGGGACCCAAAACCTGCCCCAGAGCTCACCTGGGCCCTCCCCAGACTCACCTGCCCCCTGTCCCCTCTCACCTGTCTCTGTGTCTCACCTGTCCCCAGGTGTCCCTGCCCCCTCTCACGTGTCCCCAGGTGTCCCCAGGTGTCCCTGTCCCCTCTCACCTGTCCCAGGTGTCCCCTCTCACTGTCCCCAGGTGTCTCTGTCCCCTCTCACCTGTCCCCAGGTGTCCCCAGGTGTCCCCAGGTGTCCCCAGGTGTCCCTGTCCCCTCTCACTGTCCCAGGTGTCCCCAGGTGTCCCTGTCCCCTCTCACCTGTCCCCAGGTGTCTCACCTGTCCCCTCTCACCTGTCCCCAGGTGTCCCCAGGTGTCCCCAGGTGTCCCCAGGTGTCCCCAGGTGTCCCTGTCCCCTCTCACTGTCCCAGGTGTCCCCAGGTGTCCCTGTCCCCTCTCACCTGTCCCCAGGTGTCTCACCTGTCCCCAGGTGTGCCCAGGTGTCCCTGTCCCCTCTCACTGTCCCCAGGTGTCCCCAGGTGTCCCCAGGTGTGCCCAGGTGTCCCCTCTCACTGTCCCCAGGTGTCCCAGGTGTCCCCAGGTGTCCCTGTCCCCTCTCACTGTCCCCAGGTGTCCCCAGGTGTGCCCAGGTGTCCCTGTCCCCTCTCACTGTCCCCAGGTGTCCCCAGGTGTCCCCAGGTGTCCCCAGGTGTCCCTGTCCCCTCTCACTGTCCCCAGGTGTCCCTGTCCCCTCTCACTGTCCCCAGGTGTCCCCAGGTGTCCCTGTCCCCCTCACCTGCGCACAAAGTGCATTTGGTTCCCACAGATGACGTCCAGCAGGAGCCGCTCGTAGGCGTCCGGGAGCTTCACGTCCTGGGGGGCACCGGGGGGTTGGGGGGGTCTGGGGGTACCCCAAACACCATCCCCTGTCCCCACACCCCATTGTGTGTCCCCAAACACCATCCCCTGTCCCCAAACCCCATTGTGTGTCCCCAAACCCCATTGTGTGTCCCCAAACACCATCCCCTGTCCCCATACCCCATTTGTGTGTCCCCACACCCCACTCTCATGTCCCCAAACCTCATTTTGTGTCCCCACACCCTATCCCCATGTCCCCACACCCCATTTCCATATCCCCACCCCCCATTCCCATGTCCCCAAACCCCATTTTCATATCCCCAAACCCCACTGTGTGTCCCCACCCCCCATTTTGTGTCCCCACACCCCACTCCCGTGTCCCCAAACCCTGTCCCCGTATCCCCATCCTCGTGTCCCCAAACCCCATTTCCATGTCCCCAAACCCCATTGTGTGTCCCCAAACCCCATTGTGTGTCCCCAAACCCCATTTTGTGTCCCCACATCCCATCCCCGTGTCCCCAAACCCCATTTCCATGTCCCCAAACCCCATTTTGTGTCCCTACACCCCATTTCCCTGTCCTCACATCCCATTTTGTGTCCCCAAACTCCATTTTGTGTCCCCAAACCCCATTTCCATATCCCCAAACCCCATTGTGTGTCCCCAAACCCCATTTTGTGTCCCCACACCCCGTTCCCCTGTCTCCAAACCCCATTTCCATATCCCCATCCCCATTTCCATGTTCCCAACCCCATTTTGCATCCCCAAACCCCCCTGCCATGTCCCCAAACCCTATTGTGTGCCCCCAAACACCATTTTGTGTCCCCACATCCCATTTCCATGTCCCCAAACCCAATTTTGTGTCCCCACACCCCATCTCCATATCCCCACACGCCATTTCCATGTCCCCACACCCCATTTTGTGTCCCCACACCCCATTTTGTGTCCCCCAAACCCCATTTTGTGTCCCCAAATCCCATTTTGTGTCCCCATTTTGTGTCCCCACACCCCATTCCCCTCTCCCCAAACCCCATTGTGTGTCCCCACACCCCATTGTGTGTCCCCACACCCCATTTTGTGTCCCCAAACCCCATTTTGTGTCCCCATTTTGTGTCCCCATTTTGTGTCCCCATTTTGTGTCCCCAAACCCCATTTTGTGTCCCCAAACTCCATTTGTGTGTCCCCACACCCCACTCTCATGTCCCCAAACCCCATTTTGTGTCCCCATTCTGTGTCCCCACCCCCCACCCTGGGCACCTTGTAGCGGCTGCCGTAGGTGAGGTCGAGCTCGGACTCCTCGGGCCGCAGGTACATCCCCGGTTTCTTGGTGTTGAGTTTGGCGTAGACGGCCTCGCGCGGCTGCACGCGCACCACGAGCTCATTGCGCTTGCACTGCCGCGCGAAGATGTCCCCGGGCACCTCCCGGAACTGCAGCCGCACCTCGGCCTTGCGCTCGTTCAGCGCCTTCCCGCAGCGCAGCACGAACGGGACACCTGGGGACATTGGCATTGTCATCGTTGTCATTGTCACTATTGTCATTGTCATCATCGTCATCATCACTGTCATCATCATTATCGTCATCATCACCATCCATCTCCATCCATCACCATCCCAGCGCCTTCCCACAGCGCAGCACGAACGGGACGCCTGGGGACATTGTCATCATTGTCACTGTCATCATTGTCATCATCAACATCAACGTCATCATCACCATCCATCACCATCATCATCATTCATCATCGTTCATCATCGTCCCAGCGCCTTCCCACAGCGCAGCACGAACGGGATGCCTGGGGACATTGGCACCATTGTCACCATTGTCATTGTCATCATTGTCATCATCAACATCAACGTCATCATCACCATCCATCACCATCATCATCATTCATCATCGTTCATCATCGTCCCAGCGCCTTCCCGCAGCGCAGCACGAACGGGACGCCTGGGGACATTGGCATTGTCATCGTTGTCATTGTCACCATTGTCATTGTCACCATTGTCATTGTCATCATTGTCACCATTGTCCTCATTGTCATCATCAACATCATCATCAACATCCATCATCATCCATCATCGTCCATCATTGTCCCAGCGCCTTCCTGCAGCACAGCATGAGCGGGACACCTGGGGACATTGTCATCAATGTCACCATTGTCATTGTCATCATCATCATCAACATCATTGCCACCATCAATATCATCACCATCCATCAACGTCATCATCATCATTGCCATCCATCACATCCCAGCACATTCCCGCAGCGCAGCACGAACGGGACGCCTGGGGACATTGTCATCAATGTCATTGTCATCATCGTCATTGTCATCATCAACATCATCGTCATCAATGTCATCATTATCCATTGGCATCCATCAGCATCCATCGCATCCCAGCGCCTTCCCGCAGCGCAGCACGAATGGGACGCCTGGGGACATTGTCATCATTGTCATTGTCACCATTGGCATTGTCATCATCATCATCAACATCATCAACATCAACGTCATCATCAATATCATCACCATCCATCAACATCATCATCATCATCGCCATCCATCACATCCCAGCGCCTTCCCGCAGCGCAGTACGAACGGGACGCCTGGGGACATTGTCATCAATGTCACCACTGTTATCATTGTCATTGTCATCATCGTCATCATCATCAACAACATCATCAACATCATTGTCATCGTCAACATCATCAACATCAACGTCATCATCACCATCCACCATCATCCATCATTGTCCATCATCGTCCCAGCGCCTTCCCGCAGCGCAGCACGAACAGGACGCCTGGGGACATTGTCATCATTGTCATTGTCATCATTGTCATCATCAACATCAACGTCATCATCACCATCCATCACCATCATCATCATTCACCATCGTTCATCATCGTCCCAGCGCCTTCCCGCAGCGCAGCACAAACGGCACGCCTGGGGACATTGTCATCATTGTCATTGTCACCATTGTCATTGTCATCATTGTCATCATCAACATGCATCAGCATCGTCACCATCCATCACCATCCATCATAGTCCCAGCGCCTTCCCACAGCACGAATGGGACACCTGGGGACATTGTCATCATTGTCATCATTGTCATCATTGTCATCATCAACATCAACGTCATCATCACCATCCATCACCATCATCATCATTCACCATCGTTCATCATCGTCCCAGCGCCTTCCCGCAGCGCAGCATGAACGGGACGCCTGGGGACATTGTCATCAATGTCACCACTGTTATCATTGTCATTGTCATCATCGTCATCATCGTCAACAACATCATCAACATCACTGTCATCGTCAACAACATCAACATCATCATCACCATCCACCATCATTCATCATTGTCCATCATCGTCCCAGCGCCTTCCCGCAGCGCAGCACGAACGGGACGCCTGGGGACATTGTCACCATTGTCATTGTCACCATTGCCATTGTCAACATCATCAACATCATCATCCCCATCCATCACCATCCCAGCGCCTTCCTGCAGCGCAGCACGAACAGGACGCCTGGGGACATTGTCACCATTGTCACCATTGTCATCGTCAACATCATAATCATCATCACTATGCATCAACATCATTGTCATCATCATCATCGTCAACATCATCATCGTCATCAACATCATCACCATCCATCACTATCCCAGCGCCTTCCCACAGCGCAGCACGAACGGGACGCCTGGGGACATTGGCATTGTCATCGTTGTCATTGTCACCATTGTCATTGTCATCATTGTCATCATCATCATCAACATCATTGTCATCATCAATATCATCACCATCCATCAACATCATCATCATCGCCATCCATCACATCCCAGCGCCTTCCCGCAGCGCAGCACGAACGGGACACCTGGGGACATTGTCATCAATGTCATTGTCATCATCGTCATTGTCATCATCAACATCATCGTCATCAATGTCATCATTATCCATTGGCATCCATCAGCATCCATCACATCCCAGCGCCTTCCCGCAGCGCAGCACGAATGGGACGCCTGGGACATTGTCATTGTCACCATTGTCATTGTCATCATGGTCATTGTCATCATCATCATCAACACCATTGTCATCATCAATATCATCACCATCCATCAACATCATCACCATCATCACCATCCATCACATCCCAGCGCCTTCCTGCAGCGCAGCATGAACGGGACGCCTGGGGACATTGTCATCATTGTCATTGTCACCATTGTCGTCATTGTCATCATCATCATTGTCATCATCGTCATCATCATCATCACCAACAACATCATCAACATCGTTGTCATCGTCAACATCATCAACATGAACATCATCATCACCATCCACCATCATCCATCATTGTCCATCCTCATCCCAGCGCCTTCGCGCAGCGCAGCACGAACAGGACGCCTGGGGACATTGGCATTGTCATCGTTGTCATTGTCACCACTGTCATTGTCATCATCAACATTGTCACCATCCATCAACAACATCCCCATCCATCACATCCCAGCGCCTTCCTGCAGCGCAGCACGAACGGGACACCTGGGGACATTGTCATCAATGTCATTGTCATCATCGTCATTGTCATCATCAACATCATCGTCATCAATGTCATCATTATCCATTGGCATCCATCAGCATCCATCACATCCCAGCGCCTTCCCGCAGCGCAGCACGAATGGGACGCCTGGGGACATTGTCATTGTCATCACCGTCATCGTCAACATCATCGTCATCATCATCATCACTATGCATCAACATCATTGTCATCATCATCATCGTCAACATCATCACCATCATCCCCATCCATCACCATCCCAGCGCCTTCCTGCAGCGCAGCACGAACGGGATGCCTGGGGACATTGTCACCATTGTCACCATTGTCATCGCCAACATCATAATCATCATCACTATGCATCAACATCATTGTCATCATCATCATCGTCAACATCATCATCGTCATCAACATCATCACCATCCATCACATCCCAGCGCCTTCCCACAGCGCAGCACGAACGGGACGCCTGGGGACATTGGCATTGTCATCATTGTCATCATTGTCATCAACATCATCAACATCCATCCCCATCCATCTCCATCCCAGCACCCTCCTTCAGCACAAGGGGACACCTGAGGAGTTGTCATCGTGGCCATCGTTGTCATTCTCATCGCCACCATGGTCATCAACGTCATCAATGTTGTCAACATTGGCACCCTCAGCATTGACATCACCGTCATCATCTGTCACATAATCTCAACGCTTTCATCATCATCATCGTCAATATCCGCAAACATTTTAGTCATCGTCAATATCTATCGACGTCGTCATCGATATCCGTTGTTGTCAGCATTGTCGATATCCATCATCATCATCGTCAATATCCATGGGCGGCAGCGTCGTCATTGATATCCATCGGCAGCATCGTCATCGTTGTCAATATCCATTGGCAGCAGTGTTGTCATCGTTGTTGATATCCATTGGCGGCGGTGTCGAGATCCATTGACGGCGTCGGCTTTGTTGATATCCATCGGCGTCGTTGATATCCATCGGCGTCGGCGTCATTGATATCCATCGGCGTCAGCGTCATTGATATCCATCGGCGTCGGCATCATTGATATCCATCGGCGTCGGCGTCATTGATATCCATCGGCAGCGGCGGTGTCGATATCCATCGGCGTCATCAGTATTGTCAATATCAGTCGGCGGCAGCGGTGGTGTCGATATCCGTCGACGTCGTCAATATCCGTCGTTGTCCTTGTCGATATCCATCGGCGGCCTCGTCGATATCCGTCGTCATCGAGATCCGTCGTCCTTGATATCCATCGTCATTGTTGTCATCGTTGATATCCATCGGCAGCGGCGGTGGCGTCGATATCTGTCATCGTGCTTGTCGATATCCGTCGTCGTCCTTGTCGATATCCGTCCTCGTCGATATCCGTCGTCGTCGTCAATATCCGTGGTCGTCCTCGTCAATATCCGTCGTCGTCGATATCCGTCACCGTCCTCGTCGATATCCGTCGTCGATATCTGTCGTCGTCGTCGTCGATATCCGTCGCTGTCCTCGTCGATATCTGTTGTCATCCTCGTCGATATCCGTCGTCGACGTCGTCGATATCCGTCGTCGTCCTCGTCATCCGTTGTCGTCCTCGTTGATATCTGTCGTCGTCGTCGATATCCGTCATCCTCGTCGATATCTGTCGTTGTCCTCGTCGATATTTGTCGTCGTCCTCGTCGATATCCGTCGTCGTCCTCGTCGATATCCGTCATTGTCGTCATCATCGTCGATCACCATGGTAACTACCATCCTCATGGTCAACGCCTCTGTCATCCTCTGTCACCATTGTGGCCATCAACATCAACAACAGCATCTCCACAACCACCATCATCATCATCACAACCACCAATGTCATCACCATGGCAACCACCATCATCATGGTCAACACCTCTGTCATCCTCTGGGCATCAATGTCACCACTGTGGCCATCACCATCTCCACAACCACCATCATCATCCTCAGCATCATCATCACCATGGCAACCACCATCATCACGGTCATCACTATCACCATCACAACCACCAATGTCATCACCATGGCAACCACCATCATGGTCAACACCTCTGTCATCCTCTGGACATTGATGTCACCATTGTGGCCATCACCATCAACAACAGCATCTCCACAACCACCATCATCATCATCATCATCACAGCCATCAATGTCATCACCATGGCAACCACCATCATCACGGTCAATGCCTCTGTCACCCTCTGGGCATTGATGTCACCATTGTGGCCATCACCATCTCCACAACCACCGCCACCATCATCATCATCATCACCATGGCAACCACCATCATCACAGTCATCACTATCACCATCACAACCACAAGTGCCATCACCATGGCAACCACCATCATCATGGTCAACACCTCTGTCATCCTCTGGGCATCAATGTCACCATTGTGGCCATCACCATCTCCACAACCATCATCATCACCATCATCATCATCACAACCACAAATGTCATCACCATGGCAACCACCATCACTACCACAGTCATCACTACCACCATCACAACCACAAATGCCATCACATGGCAACCATCCCCCTCTCACCGTCCCAGCGCTCGTTGGCCACGTGCAGCACGGCGGTGGCGAAGGTGGGCGTGGTGGAGCCGGCGGGCACCGTGGGGTCGTCCAGGTAGCCCTTCTGGGCCTCGGGGGGGCCCTCGGGGTTGCCCACGTACTGGCCCAGCACCACGTCCTTGAGCTCCACTGGGCTGATGCACTTGAGCACCTTCACCTGGGGGACACGTGAGGGACAGGTGAGGGACACCTGGGTATGGGGGGCCACCGGGAAGAACAGGCAATGGGCTGGGGGGATGTGGCCACTGGGGGACGTGGCTTTGGGGGCCACCATGGATCACAGGAGGACAGGACACGATTGGGGACACGGTCAGTGAGCCATGGGGGACGTGGCTTTGGGGGCCACCATGGATCACAGGAGGACAGGACACGATTGGGGACACGGTCAGTGAGCCATGGGGGACGTGGCTTTGGGGGCCACCATGGATCACAGGAGGACAGGACACGATTGGGGATGTGGCTTTGGGGGCCACCATGGATCACAGGAGGACAGGACACGATTGGGGACACGGTCAGTGAGAACATGGCCACAGGAGTTGTGACTTTGGGGGCCACCATGGATCACAGGACACGACTGGGAACACGACTGGGGACATGGTCAGTGAGAACATGGCCAGAGTTTGGGGGCCACCATGGATCACAGGATGACAGGACACATTTGGGGACACGGTCAGTGAGAACATGGCCGTGGGGGACATGGATTTGGGGCCACCATGGATCACAGGAGGACAAGACACATTTGGGGACGTGGCTCTGGGGGCCACCATGGATCACAGGAGGACAGGACACGATTGGGGACATGGTCAGTGAGAACATGGCTGTGGGGGACGTGGCTCTGAGTGCCACCATGGATCACAGGAGTACAGGACACATTTGGGGACGTGGCCTTGGGTGCCACCATGGATCACAGGATGACAGGACACGATTGGGGACATGGTCAGTGAGAACGTGGCCAGGGGGGACGTGGCTTTGGGGGCCACCATGGATCACAGGACACGATTGGGGACGTGGCTCTGGATGCCACCATGGATCACAGGATGACAGGACACGATTGGGGACATGGTCAGTGAGAACATGGCCAGGGGGGACGTGACTTTGGGGGCCACCATGGCTCAAAGGACAGGACACATTTGGGGACGTGGCTTTGGGGGCCACCATCGAGAACAAGGTGGTGGAACCCAACTGGGGTAGGGGGATGTGGCCACAGGGGGACACAACCCTGTGGCCATGACCATGATGTGACCACTGGAGACACAAATCTCAGTGACCAGCGTGGTACCAGGGGGCGGTGACACCTTGGTGACACCCCGCTGTCCCCACCTTCTCGTCGCGGACGTCGTCGGGGTTGGTGGACGCCGGCTTCTCCATGGCCACGAGGCAGAGCAGCTGCAGAAGGTGGTTCTGCATCACGTCCCTGTGGGGATCCGGCGCTGCCACGGGGTCGGGGGACACGGGGGGGACGCGGAGGGGACACGGGGGACACCGGGGGACGGCCACCCTCACCGGATGATGCCGAAATCATCGAAGTAGCCGCCGCGGCCCTCGGTGCCGAAGGGCTCCTTGAAGGTGAGCACCACGCAGGCGATGTTGTCGCGGTTCCAGATGGGCCCGAAGATGCGGTTGCCGAAGCTGGGGGTGGGTGAGGAGCCCTGTGAGTGTCCCCATGTCCCCTCCTTGTGTCCCCATGTCCCCTCCCCGTGTCCCCTGTTGTGGGAACCCAGGGGGCTCAGAAGCCTTGGCAAGGTGCCCAAAATCCCTGTGAGTTCCATCCAAGTCCCTGGGAGAAATTACCATCGTTATATACAGAATTAGAGTCACAGAAATAAGTAGAGTGTAGATTGGTGTGTGAAAATTAAGGTTTTAAAGATTGTTTATATTAGGGGGTCTGAACACAAGATGGAGGATTTGTAGTAAGAAATTCTTTCTTCTTCTTCATGGCATCCATCTTCTGGGTCACCAACTCGGGATTGGTGAAGGGGAAACTGCACGGTGTAAAGTGGGTATAAATATTGGTGATTCATTGTAAATAAAGTATAAATCAGGGTATAAAAGATAAAAGGAGAACAGCCTGGGAAGAGTTGCAGAGTGGACCGCTGTTGGGTGTTGATGACATTGATTATGATTGCGGTGATGGCGATGGATGTTGACAATGTGGATGATGACGATGCTGGTGGACGGGTGTTGATGGTGATGGTTGTGCTGTTGGGTGTTGATGGTGATGACTGTGCTGTTGGGTGTTGATGGTGATGATTGTGCTGTTGGGTGTTGATGGTGATGACTGTGCTGTTGGGTGTTGATGGCGTTGATTACGGTGCTGGGTGTTGATTGTGGTGATGGATGTTGGCAATGTGGATGATGATGATGACGATGCTGGTGGATGGGTGTTGATGGTGATAACTGTGCTGTTGGGTGTTGATGACGTTGATTATGATTGTGGTGATGGTGATGGATGTTGATGACTTTGACAGTGTTGGTGGTGATGTTGATGGTGATGGATGCTGATGATGTGGATGATGACGATGCTGGTGGATGGGTGTTGATGGTGATGACTGTGCTGTTGGGTGTTGATGGTGATGACTGTGCTGTTGGGTGTTGATGGTGATAACTGTGCTGTTGGGTGTTGATGACGTTGATTATGGTGCTGGGTGTTGGTTGTGGTGATGGTGATGGATGTTGATGACTTTGACAGTGTTGGTGGTGATGTGATGGTGATGGATGTTGATGATGTGGATGACGACGATGACAATGCTGGTGGATGGGTGTTGATGGTGATGACTGTGCTGTTGGGTGTTGATGACACTGATTATGGTGCTGGGTGTTGATTGTGATGATGGTGATGAATGCTGGCAATGTGCATGATGACAACGATGGCGATGCTGGTGGGCGGGTGTTGATAGTGATGGTTGTGCTGTTGGGTGTTGATGACATTGATTATGATTGTGGTGATGGTGATGGATGTTGACGATGTGGATGATGACAACGATGACAATGCTGGTGGGCGGGTGTTGATGATGATGACTGTGCTGTTGGGTGTTGATGGTGATGACTGTGCTGTTGGGTGTTGATGACATTGATTATGGTGCTGGGTGTTGATTGTGGTGATGGATGTTGGCAATGTGGATGATGACAACGATGGCGATGGTGGTGGACGAGTGTTAATGATGATGATTGTGCTGTTGGGTGTTGATGACATTGATTATGGTGCTGGGTGTTGATTGTGGTGATGGTGATGGATGTTCATGATGTGGATGATGACGATGCTGGTGGACAAGTGTTAATGATGATGACTGTGCTGTTGGGTGTTGATGACATTGATGTTGATTGTGGTGATGGCGATGAATGTTGGTAATGTGGATGATGACGATGGTGATGCTGGTGGACGACTGTTAATGATGATGACTGTGCTGTTGGGTGTTGATGGTGATAACTGCGCTGTTGGGTGTTGATGACACTGATGTTGATTGTGGTGATGGTGATGGATGTTGACGATGTGGATGAGGAGAGTGTTGGTGGCAGCGCTGTTGATGAGGGTGATGGATGTTGATGATGATGATGACAATGACAACATCGATGGGTATTGATGATGACGACGATGACAACGTCAATGGATATCGACGCCGCTGACGACACCGATGGACAGCGACGACAACGCCGATGGATATTGATATTGATATAAAGACGGTAATTTCTCCCAGGGACTTAGATGGAACTCCCAGGGACATCCTGGGTCCCCTCCCGTGTCCCCTGTCCCCTCCATGTCCCCAGCTCACCGCAGCACCATGAGGCTCTGCACCATCTCCTTGCCCAGGTAGTGGTCCATGCGGTAGATCTGCTCCTCGCTGAACAGCGAGCTCAGGTGCGCCGACAGCTCCTCCGACGAGCCCAGGTCCCGCCCAAACGGCTTCTCCACGATCACGCGGTTCCACCTGGGGACAGAGGGACAGGGGACACTGGGGAATGTGCAGAGACATGGGGTCATGGGATGTAGGGGGACACAGGGATGTGAGGGATGTAGGGACATGGGGACACATGGGGACATGGGGGACATGTGGGGACATGGGGACACATGGGGACACAAGGAACATATGGGGACATGGGGACACAGGGATGTGAGGGATGTAGGGACACAGGGACACTTGGGGACATGGGGGGACATGTGGGGACACGGGGACACACGAGGACACAAGGGGACACAAGGGGACACAAGGATGTGTGGGGACATGGGGACACATGGGATGTGAGGGATGTAGGGACATGGGGGGACATGGGGACACATGGGGACACAGGGGACACAAGAAACATGGAGGGACACGGGGACACAAGGGATGTGAGGGATGTAGGGTCAGGTGGGGACATGTGGGGACGTCAGGACTCATGGGGACACAAGAAACTTGGAGGGACATGGGGACACAAGGGACGTGAGGGATGTGGGGACACGGGGACATGTGGGGACATGGGGGACATGAGGGACATGGGGACATAAGGGGTGTGAGGGATGTAGGGACATGTGGGACATGGGGAGACATGTGGGGACATGGGGACACATGGGATGTGAGGGATGTAGGGACATGGGGACACAGGGCAACATGGAGGGACATGGGGACACAAGGGATGTGAGGGATGTGGGGACACAGGTAATGGGGGGACATGTGGGGACATGGGGACACATAGGGACACATGGGGACACAGCGGCACACAGGGGTACAGGAGGTGTGGGGGCACATGAGGACACAGGGACACACAAGGGACAGGAGGACACAGGGGACATGAGGACACAAAGGACAGGAGGACACAGGGGACATGTGGGGACACGGGAATGTGCACAGACACAGTGGGGACATGGATATGGGAGGTGGGACATGGTGACAAAACAGTGTCCCCTGCAGTCACACACCCTGAGTGTCCCCATGTCCCCACTCACCCTGTCCCCATGCACACAGCCCTCAGGTGCTGTGTCACAGCTGTGTCCCCATGCTGTCCCCATGTCCCCATGTCCCCACTCACCCTGTCCCCATGCACACAGCCCTCAGGTGCTGTGTCACAGCTGTGTCCCCATGTCCCCACTCACCCTGTCCCCATGCACACAGCCCTCAGGTGCTGTGTCACAGCTGTGTCCCCATGCTGTCCCCATGTCCCCATGCTGTCCCCATGTCCCCACTCACCCTGTCCCCATGCACACAGCCCTCAGGTGCTGCGTCACAGCTGTGTCCCCATGTCCCCACTCACCCTGTCCCCATGCACACAGCCCTCAGGTGCTGTGTCACAGCTGTGTCCCCATGTCCCCATGCTGTCCCCATGCACACAGCCCCCAGGTGCTGTGTCACAGCTGTGTCCCCACACTGTCCCCATGTCCCCATGTCCCCACTCACCCTGTCCCCATGCACACAGCTCTCAGGTGCTGTGTCACAGCTGTGTCCCCATGCTGTCCCCATGTCCCCACTCACCCTGTCCCCATGCACACTGCCCTCAGGTGCTGTGTCACAGCTGTGTCCCCATGCTGTCCCCATGTCCCCATGTCCCCACTCACCCCGTCCCCATGCACACAGCCCTCAGGTGCTGTGTCACAGCTGTGTCCCCATGCTGTCCCCATGTCCCCACGCTGTCCCCACGTCCCCACTCACCCTGTCCCCATGCACACTGCCCTCAGGTGCTGTGTCACAGCTGTGTCCCCATGCTGTCCCCATGTCCCCATGTCCCCACTCACCCCGTCCCCATGCACACAGCCCTCAGGTGCTGTGTCACAGCTGTGTCCCCATGCTGTCCCCATGTCCCCATGTCCCACTCACCCTGTCCCCATGCACACTGCCCTCAGGTGCTGTGTCACAGGGGCGTACACGCTGGGTGGCAGTGCCAGGTAGAACAGTCTGTCAGCGCGGGCGCCCCCGGGGAGCCCCCTCAGGTGCGAGTCCAGGGCCCGGAACGAGGCCTCGTCCCCGTACTGACCCCGCACGAAACTCTGCAGGGCCAGGAACTCGGCCAGCCGGGGCCCGTCCTCGGGGGTCACCTGTGGGGGGACAGAGAGGGACAAGGGACAGGTGAGACAGGGACAGGGGACAGGTGAGACAGGGACTGGTGAGACAGGGACAGGAACTCGGCCAGGCGGGGACCGTCCTCGGGGGTCACCTGTGGGGACAGAGAGGGACAGGGGACAGGTGAGACAGGGACAGGTGAGACAGGGACAGGTGAGACAGGGACAGGGGACAGGTGAGACAGGGGAGACAGGGACAGGAACTCGGCCAGGCGGGGACCGTCCTTGGGGGTCACCTGTGGGGACAGAGACACAGGGACAGGTGAGACAGGTGAGACAGGGCCAGGTGAGACAGGGACAGGGGACACAAGAGACAGGGACAGGGGACAGGTGAGACAGGGACAGGAACTCGGCCAGGCGGGGACCGTCCTTGGGGGTCACCTGTGGGGACACACAGGGGACAGGGACGGGTGAGACAGGGACAGGGGACAGGTGAGACAGGGACAGGTGAGACAGGGACAGGAACTCGGCCAGCCGGGGACCGTCCTCAGGTGTCACCTGTGGGGACAAAGGGACAGGGACAGGTGAGACAGGGACAGGGGACACAGGGACAGGGGGACACAGGGGCAGGGACAGGTGAGACAGGGACAGGAACTCAGCCAGGTGGGGCCTGTCCTCAGGGGTCACCTGTGGGGCACAGGGACAGGTGAGACAGGGACAGGGGACAGGTGAGACAGGGACAGGGGACAGGTGAGACAGGGACAGGGACAGGTGAGACAGGGACAGGAACTCGGCCAGGCAGGGCCTGTCCTCAGGGGTCACCTGTGGGGACAAAGGGACAGGGATAGGGACAGGTGAGACAGGGACAGGCAGGGCCTGTCCTTGGGGGTCACCTGGGGACACGTGGGGACAGAAGGGGACAGGTGAGGTCAGGAGGGACTAGGAGAGGACAGGAGACATCAGGAGGTGACAGGAGGGGACAGGAGGAGACAGAGAGGGACAGGTGGTGACAGGTGGGGACAGGAGGGACAGAGAGGGGGACAGGAGGAGACAGAGGGGACAGGAGGGGACAAGAGGGACAGGAAGTGACAGGAGGGGACAGCAGGGGACAGGAGGGGTCAGGAGGAGACAGGAGTGGACAGGAAGGACAGGAGGGGACAGGAGGGGACAGGAAGGACAGGAAGTGACAGAGAGGGACAGGAAGGGACAGGTGAGGTCAGGAGGGGACAGAGAAGGTGGGGACAGAATGAACAGAGAGGGACAGGAACAGACATGTGGGACAGGAGGGGACAGGAAGGGACAGGAGGGGACAGAGAGGGACAGGAGGGGACAGCAGGGGACAGAGCTGTCACCTTGAGGTGGGGCAGGGTCTGCTCCTTGATGAGCTCCACGGTGAGCGGAGAGCGGGCGAAGCCAACGACGTGAGTGGCATCGGGGAGGAGCCCGTCCCTGAACAGCCACCTGGGGACAGGGACAGCAGTGTCACCTGTGTCACCAACCCCCCTGTGACACCAGCCCGTCCCTGAACAGCCACCTGGGACAGGGACAGCAGTGTCACCTGTGTCACCTGTGTCCCCAAACCACCCCAGGGACAGTGGCATCGGGGAGGAGCCCGTCCCTGAACAGCCACCTGGGGACAGCAGTGTCACCTGTCACCTGTGTCACCTGTCACCTGTGTCACCAAACCCCCCAGCCCGTCCCTGAACAGCCACCTGGGGACAAGGACAGCAGTGTCACCTGTGTCACCAACCCCCCCAGCCCGTCCCTGAACAGCCACCTGGGGACAGCAGTGTCACCTGTGTCACCTGTGTCACCTGTGTCACCTGTGTCACCAAACCCCCCAGCCCGTCCCTGAACAGCCACCTAGGACAGCAGTGTCACCTGTGTCACCAACCCCCCCCGCCCGTCCCTGAACAGCCACCTGGGGACAGGGACAGCAGTGTCACCTGTGTCACCAACCCCCCCAGCCCGTCCCTGAACAGCCACCTAGGACAGCAGTGTCACCTGTGTCACCTGTGTCACCTAACCCCCCAGCCCGTCCCTGAACAGCCACCTGGGGACAGCAGTGTCACCTGTGTCACCTGTGTCACCAAACCCCCCAGCCCGTCCCTGAACAGCCACCTAGGACAGCAGTGTCACCTGTGTCACCAACCCCCCCAGCCCGTCCCTGAACAGCCACCTGGGGACAGGGACAGCAGTGTCACCTGTGTCACCAACCCCCCCAGCCCGTCCCTGAACAGCCACCTAGGACAGCAGTGTCACCTGTGTCACCTGTGTCACCTAACCCCCCAGCCCGTCCCTGAACAGCCACCTGGGGACAGCAGTGTCACCTGTGTCACCTGTGTCACCAAACCCCCCAGCCCGTCCCTGAACAGCCACCTAGGACAGCAGTGTCACCTGTGTCACCAACCCCCCCAGCCCGTCCCTGAACAGCCACCTGGGGACAGCAGTGTCACCTGTGTCACCAACCCCCCCAGCCCGTCCCTGAACAGCCACCTGGGGACAGGGACAGCAGTGTCACCTGTGTCACCAACCCCCCCAGCCCGTCCCTGAACAGCCACCTGGGACAGGGACAGCAGTGTCACCTGTGTCACCAAACCCCCCAGCCCGTCCCTGAACAGCCACCTGGGGACAGCAGTGTCACCTGTGTCACCTGTGTCACCTGTGTCCCCAAACCCCCCAGCCCGTCCCTGAACAGCCACCTGGGGACAGCATTGTCACCTGTCACCTGTCACCTGTGTCACCAAACCCCCCCAGCCCGTCCCTGAACAGCCACCTGGGGACAGCAGTGTCACCTGTGTCACCTGTGTCACCAAACCCCCCAGGGACACCCCCAGCACTGTCCCCACCCTGCTCTGGGGACACCAGGCCTGAGGTGACACTGGTGTCACCTCTCTCAGGGTGGTGACACCGCTCATGCTGGCTCCTGTGTCACCCTGGGACAGGTGACACAGGGACAGGGGACACAGAGGGGACACAGAGGGGACAGAAGCAGCACAGGGTCACACTGGGGACACACTGGGGACACACTGGGGACACACTGGGGACACTGGTGCCAGCTGGTGACATGAGTGGCCCTGGGGACAGCGGGGACACGCAGCTGTGGTGACACTGGGGACAGAGCAAACAATGGCAGCACTGCTGAGGGGTGGCACTGGGGACAGCAGTGACTGACACTGGTGGCCCTGGTGGCCTTGGGGACAGCAGTGACCCCAGAGCAGCCCTGGAGGCCAAATATCGATGGGGACAGGTGAGGACAGTGGTGGCCTTGGGGACAGGATGGCCCAGGTGACAGGTGGTGGCCTCGGTGGTCCTGGGGACAGGGAGTGGCCCTTGGTGGCCCTGGTGACAGGTACAGCACAGGTGGCCTTAATGACATCACTGTTCCTGCTGTCCCCTCAGTGTCCCCAGGTGTCCCCACTGTCCCCAATGTCCTCAGATATCCCTAGGTCTCCCTGCTGTCCCCAGATGTCCCCTCAGTGTCCCTGCTGTCCTTACTGTCTCCTCAGTGTCCCCAGGTGTCCCTACTGTCCCCCGGTGACCTCTTAGTGTCCCTACTGTCCCCAGGTGTCCCTGCTGTCCCTCCTGTCCCCAGGTGACCCCTTAGTGTCCCCATTGTCCCTAGGTGTCCTTGCTGTCCCCTCAGTGTCCCTGCTGTCCCCAGGTGCCCCCAGTGCCCTCAGATGTCCCCAGGTGTCCCCACTGTCCCCTCAGTGTCCCCTCACTGTCCCTGCTGTCCCCAGGTGTCCCCTCAGTGTCCCCAGGTGACCTTGCTGTCCCTGCCGTCCCCTCAGTGTCCCTGCTGTCCTTGCTGTCCCCAGGTGTCCCCACTGTCCCCAGGTGTCCCTGCTGTCCTCGCTGTCCCCTCAGTGTCCCTGCTGTCCCCTCAGTGTCCCTGTTGTCCCCAGGTGTCCCTGCTGTCCCCTGATGTCCCCTCAGTGTCCCCACTGTCCCCAGGTGTCCGTGCTGTCCCCTGATGTCCCCTCAGTGTCCCCGCTGTCCCCAATGCCCTCAGATATCCCCAGGTGTCCCCAGGTGTCCCCTCAGTGTCCCCAGATGTCCTTGCTGTCCCTGCTGTCCCCTCAGGTCTCTCTGCTGTCCCCAGGTGTCCCCTCAATGTCCCTGCTGTCCCCTCGGTGTCCCCAGGTGACTCCTTAGTGTCCCTGTTGTCCCCAAGTGTCCCCAGATGTCCCCTCAGTGTCCCCAGGTGTCCTTGCTGTCCCCACTCTCCTCAGGTGTCCCCTCGATGTCCCTGCTGTCCCCAGGTGTCCCCACTGTCCCCTCAGTGTCCCCACTGTCCCCACATGTCCCCTCAGTGTCCCTGCTGTCCCCTGATGTCCCCTCAGTGTCCCTGCTGTCCCCAGTGCCCTCAGATATCCCCAGGTGTCCCCACTGTCCCCAGGTGTCCCCTTGGTGTCTTTGCTGTCCCCTCAGTGTCCCCAGGTGTCCCTGCTGTCCCCAGGTGTCCCCTCAGTGTCCCCACTGTCCCCTCAGTGTTTTGCTGTCCCCAGGTGTCCCCAATGCCCTCAGATATCCCCAGGTGTCCTTGCTGCTCCCTCAGTGTCCCTGCTGTCCCTGCTGTCCCCTCAGTGTCCCCAGGTGTCCCCTCAGCATCCCTGCTGTCCCTGCTGTCCCCAGATGTCCCCAGGCATCCCCACTGTCCCCACTGCCCCCTCAGTGTCCCCAGATGTCCCCAGGTGTCCTCTCAGTGTCCCTGCTGTACCTGCTGTCCCCAGGTGTCCCCTCAGTGTCCCCAGGTGACCTTGCTGTCCCTGCCGTCCCCTCAGTGTCCCTGCTGTCCTTGCTGTCCCCAGGTGTCCCCACTGTCCCCAGGTGTCCCTGCTGTCCTCGCTGTCCCCTCAGTGTCCCTGCTGTCCCCTCAGTGTCCCTGTTGTCCCCAGGTGTCCCTGCTGTCCCCTGATGTCCCCTCAGTGTCCCCACTGTCCCCAGGTGTCCGTGCTGTCCCCTGATGTCCCCTCAGTGTCCCCGCTGTCCCCAATGCCCTCAGATATCCCCAGGTGTCCCCAGGTGTCCCCTCAGTGTCCCCAGATGTCCTTGCTGTCCCTGCTGTCCCCTCAGGTCTCTCTGCTGTCCCCAGGTGTCCCCTCAATGTCCCTGCTGTCCCCTCGGTGTCCCCAGGTGACTCCTTAGTGTCCCTGTTGTCCCCAAGTGTCCCCAGATGTCCCCTCAGTGTCCCCAGGTGTCCTTGCTGTCCCCACTCTCCTCAGGTGTCCCCTCGATGTCCCTGCTGTCCCCAGGTGTCCCCACTGTCCCCTCAGTGTCCCCACTGTCCCCACATGTCCCCTCAGTGTCCCTGCTGTCCCCTGATGTCCCCTCAGTGTCCCTGCTGTCCCCAGTGCCCTCAGATATCCCCAGGTGTCCCCACTGTCCCCAGGTGTCCCCTTGGTGTCTTTGCTGTCCCCTCAGTGTCCCCAGGTGTCCCTGCTGTCCCCAGGTGTCCCCTCAGTGTCCCCACTGTCCCCTCAGTGTTTTGCTGTCCCCAGGTGTCCCCAATGCCCTCAGATATCCCCAGGTGTCCTTGCTGCTCCCTCAGTGTCCCTGCTGTCCCTGCTGTCCCCTCAGTGTCCCCAGGTGTCCCCTCAGCATCCCTGCTGTCCCTGCTGTCCCCAGATGTCCCCAGGCATCCCCACTGTCCCCACTGCCCCCTCAGTGTCCCCAGATGTCCCCAGGTGTCCTCTCAGTGTCCCTGCTGTACCTGCTGTCCCCAGGTGTCCCCTCAGGTGTCCCCAATGCCCTCAGATATCCCCAGGTGTCCCTTGGTGTCCCCGGGTGTCCCTGCTGTCCTCGCTGTCCCCAAGTGTCCCCTCAGTGTCCCTGCTGTCCCCAGTGTCCCCTCAGTGTCCCCAGTGTCCCCAGGTGTCCCCAGTGTCCCCTCAGTGTCCCCATCTGTCCCCTCAGTGTCCCTGCTGTCCCCTCAGTGTCCCTGCTGTCCCCAGTGTCCCCTCAGTGTCCCCAGGTGTCCCCACTGTCCCCAGGTGTCCCTGCTGTCCCCAGTGTCCCCTCAGTGTCCCCAGGTGTCCCCACTGTCCCCAGGTGTCCCTGCTGTCCCCAGGTGTCCCCTCAGTGTCCCCAGATGTCCTTGCTGTCCCTGCTGTCCCCTCAGGTCTCTCTGCTGTCCCCAGGTGACTCCTTAGTGTCCCTGTTGTCCCCAAGTGTCCCCAGATGTCCCCGCAGTGTCCCCAGGTGTCCTTGCTGTCCCCACTGTCCCCAGGTGTCCCTGCTGTCCCCTCAGTGTCCCTGTTGTTCCCAGGTGTCCCCACTGCACTGTCCCCTCAGTGTCCCCACTGTCCCCAGATGTCCCCTCAGTGTCCCCAGTGTCCCCTCAGTGTCCCCACTGTCCTCAGGTGTCCCCACTGTCCCCTCAGTGTCCCCAGCTGTCCCCACTGTCCCCTCAGTGTCCGTGCTGTCCCCTCAGTGTCCCCAGGTGTCCCCACTGTCCCCAGGTGTCCCCCGGCATCCCCACTGTCCCCTCAGTGTCCCCAGATGTCCCCTCAGTGTCCCCAGTGTCCCCGTACCATATCGTGGGGTAAATCTTCTTCTTGGCCAGGTCGCCCTGTGGGGGAGGGGCCGTCAGGGCTGGGGGAGGGGCCGGGGCCGCACCCAGCGCTGGCCACGCCCCCCGGGGAATGTGCTGAGTCAGCACCGCCCCTCCCCCACCCCCCCCCGCGGTGTTTAATTAAAGGGTGTTGGCTAACGAGGGGGGGAGGGGCGGAGGAGGAAGTTGGGGTGACCCTGGGAGGGGGGGGAGGGGCGGGTGGGGCACCCCAATTTCCTTTCCTGCCCCTCCCCCACCTCAATTTCTGCCCCTCCCCCACCCCAATTTCTTCCCCTTCCCCTCCCCCACTCCAATTTCTGCCCCTCCCCCACCCCAATTTCTTCCCTTTCCCCTCCCCCACCCCAATTTCTGCCCCTGCCCCTCCCCCACAGGCCCCAAAAATCCCCTCCCCACCCCCCAAATTCTCTCCTAACTCCTTTTAATTTGCCCCCAAAATCCCCCAATTCTCCTTTAGTGCCCCCCAAATTTCCCAATTTCCCATCCCCCTTCTCACCCCAAAATTTTTTTCCCAGTGCTCAGTTACCCCCAAGATTTGCTTCCCCTTTTTTGGCTCTTTCCAGCCACCCCAAATTCCTTCATTCCTCCTTCCAATCTCTCAATTCTGCCCCTAAATCCCTTCATTCCCCCTTTCAGCCCCAAAATTTCCCCCCAATTTCCTTAATTCCCCCTTCCAGTCCCCCCAAATCCTTTCATTTCCCCTTCCAGCCCCCCAATTCTCCCCTCCAGCCCCCCAACATCCCCCCTAAACCCCCCCACAAACCCCAAATTTCCACCCCTAACCCCTTCTTTCCTTCCTCCAACCCCTAAATCCCTCTTCCAGCCCCTCAAATCCCCCTCAGCCCCCCTAATTCCCCCCCAAACCCCTTTTTTTTACCAGCCAAACCCCAAATTTCCATCCCTAATCCCCTTTTTTCTCTCCTCCAGCCCCCTAATTCCCTTTTCCAGCCCCTCATTCCTCCCCAAACTCCTTTATTCCACCCCACAAACCCCAAATTTCCACCCCTAACCCCTTCTTTCCTTTCTCCAATACCCAAATCCTCCCCAAACCCCTTTATTCCACCAGCCAACCCCCAAATTTCCACCCCTAACCCCCTTCTTTCCCTCCTCCAACTCCCTAATTCCTTTTTCCAGCCCCCCAATTCCTCTCCAAACTCCTTTATTCCACCCCACAAACCTCAAATTTCCACCCCTAATCCCCTTATTTCCCTTTTCTAGCCCCCTAATTCCCCCAACCTCTCTATTCCACCCCACAAACCCTAAATTCCTTCTCCTAACCCCCTTCTTTTTTTTCTCCAATACCCAAATCCTCCCCAAACCCCTCTATTCCACCCCACAAACCCCAAATTCCTCCTCCTAAACCCCCAGTTCCCTTTTCCAGCCCCCCATTCCTCTCCAAATCCCTTTTTTCCACCAGCCAAACCCCAAATTTCCACCCTTAAACTCCTTCTTTCCTTCCTCCAACACCAAAATCCTCCCCAAACCCCTCTATTTCACCCCACAAACCCCAAATTTCCCCCCCAACCCCTGTTTTTCTCTCCTCCAGCACCCCAATTCCCTTTTCCAGCCCCTGTATTCCACCCCACAAGCCCCAAATTTCCCCCCTAACCCCCTCCTTTCCCTCCTCCAATCCCCAATTCCCTTTTCCAGCCCTCCAATTCTTCCCCAAACCCCTTTTTTCCACCCCACAAACCCCAAATTCCTCCCCCCAAACCCCTTTTTTTTCTCCTCCAGCCCCTCAATCCCTCCCCAAACTCCTTTATTCCATCCCACAAACCCCAAATTTCCACCCCTAACCCCCTTATTTCCCTTTTCCACCCCCCCAATTCCCCCCTAAACCCCTTTTTTCCACCCCCCAACCCCCAAATTCCCCCCCCCAACCCCCTCCTTTCCCTCCCCACCCCTCAGGCACTCACAGAGGCGCCGAGGATGACGAGCACCAGGGGATGTCCCTGCAGGAAAGCTCCGTCCCTGCACAGCTCCTGCCGGAGCATCCCGCACACCTGCGAGCGGCTCAGCTCCCCGCGGGGAGCCGGCTCCTCCTCACCCGGGCCCGGCATCGCTCCTGGGGGCCGGATCGGGCACTTGGGGGGCAGGATCGGGCACTTGGGGGGCAGGTTCGGGTACTTGGGGGGCAGGTTCGGGTACTTAGAGGGCAGGTTTGGGTACCCCGGGCAGGATTTGGGTATTGGAGGGGCAGGTTCGAGGAGTAGAGGAGCAGGTTTGGGCACCCCAGGCAGGATTTAGGCACTCGTGGGGCAGGATTTGGGCACTTAGGGGGCAGGTTTGGGTACTTGGAGGGCAGGTTTGGACACCCCAGGCAGGATTTGGGGAGTAGAAGAACAAGTTTGGGCACCCCAGGGTAGGATTGGAAGGGTTACAGGGGCAGGGCGGGGTTATTTTGGGTTTTTTGGGGTGGGGTTGGTGCACCCCAGAAACGAGATTTGGCATTTTAAGGGGCAAGATAAAAAATTGGGGGCGGGTTTGGGCACCCCAGGGCAGGATTAGAAGGGTTACAGGGGCAGGGCGGGGTTATTTTGGGTTTTTGGGGCGGGGTATTTTGGGTTTTAGGGCGGGGTTGGTCACCCCAGGAACGGGATTTGGTATTTTGGGGGCAGGGTAAGAAATTGGGGGGTGGGTTTGGACACCCCAGGGCAGAATTGGAGGGGTTTTGGGGCAGGGCGAGGTAATTTTGGGTTTTAGGGTGGGGTTGGTGCACCCCAGGAACGGGATTTGGTTTTTTAGGGGGTAGGGTAAGAAACTGGGGGGCGGGTTTGGACACCCCAGGGCAGAATTGGAGGAGTTATTTTGGGTTTTTGGGGCGGGGTTGGTCACCCCAGGAACGGGATTTGGTTTTTTTTAGGGGGCAGCGTAAAAAATTGGGGGGTGGATTTGGGCACCCCAGGGCAGAATTGGAGGGGTTAGAGAGCAGGGTGAGGTTATCTTGGGTTTTTGGGGCGGGGTTTGTCACCCCAGGAACGGGATTTGGTTTTTTAGGGGGTAGAATAAAAAATTGGGGGGCGGGTTTGGACACCCCAGGGCAGAATTGGAGGAGTTATTTTGGGTTTTTGGGGCAGGGTTGGTGCACCCCAGGAACGGGATTTGGTTTTTTAGGGGGCAGGGTAAAAATTTAGGGGGCGGGTTTGGGCACCCCAGGGCAGAATTGGAGGGGTTAGAGAGCAGGGTGAGGTTATTTTGGGTTTTTGGGGCGGGGTTTTTCACCCCAGGAACGAGATTTGATATTTTTAGGGGGCAGGATAAGAAATTGGGGGGCGGGTTTGGGCACCCTCGGGCAGAATTGGAGGGGCTATAGAGCAGAGTGAGGTTATTTTGGGTTTTTGGGGCGGGGTTGGTGCACCCCAGGAACGGGATTTGGCATTTTAGGGGGCAGGGTAAGAAATTGGGGGGCGGGTTTGGGAACCTCAGGGCAGGATTTGAGGGGTTACAGAGCAGGGTGAGGTTATTTTGGGTTTTTGGGGCGGGGTATTTTGGGTTTTTGGGGTGGGGTTTTTCACCCCAGGAACGGGATTTGGTTTTTTAGGGGGCAGGGTAAAAAATTGGGGGGCGGGTTTGGACACCCCAGAGCAGAACTAGAAGGGTTATAGGGCAGGGTGAGGTAATTTTGGGTTTTTGGGGCGGGGTATTTTGGGTTTTTGGGGCGGGGTTGGTGCACCCCAGGAACGGGATTTGGTTTTTTAGGGGGCAGGATAAGAAATTAGGGGGCGGGTTTGGGCACCCCAGGGGCAGGGCAGGGTATTTAAGGGATGGGATTTGAAGAATTTTGGGCGGGGTTGGTCACCTCAGGAACAAGATTTGGCATTTTAAGGCGCAAGATAAAAAATTGGGGGGCGGGTTTGGGCACCCCAGGGCAGGATTGGAAGGGTTATAGGGCAGGGTGAGGTTATTTTGGGTTTTTGGGGCGGGGTATTTTGGGTTTTTGGGGCGGGGTTTTTCACCCCAGAAACGAGATTTGCCATTTTAAGGGGCAAGATAAAAAACTGGGGGGGGGATTTGGGAACCCCAGGGCAGGATTGGAAGGGTTATAGGGCAGGGTGAGGTAGTTTTGGGTTTTTGGGGCGGGGTATTTTGGGTTTTAGGGTGGGGTTGGTGCACCCCAGGAACGGGATTTGGTATTTTAGGGGGTAGAATAAAAAATTGAGGGGTAGATTTGGGCACCCCAGGGCAGAATTGGAAGGGTTATAGGGCAGGGTGAGGTTATTTTGGGTTTTTGGGGTGGGGTATTTTGGGTTTTTGGGGCGGGGTTGGTCACCCAAGAAACGGGATTTGGTTTTTTAGGGGGCAGGGTAAGAAATTGGGGGGCGGGTTTGGGCAGGGCTGGGGTGATTTGGGTACCTGGGGTGGGGTTTGGGAGTTTTGGGTGCGGTTTGGGCACCTGGGGTCAACTTTTGGACCATGGGGCAGGCACGCCCTTCATCCTTTGTCCCCAAAAAATCGGCTCCAGACACCCCAAATTCCACTCCAGAACCCCCAAATCCCCACCCAGGAACCCCAAATCCACCCCCAAGACCCCCCAGGACCCCCCAAAATCTCCCCAATTTCCACCTCCAGCCCCCCCAAACCCCTCATCACTCCCCTCCCCCCCCATTCCCCAGACCCTCACGGACCCCCCCAAATCCCCTCAAATCTCCCCAAATCCCCCAATTTCCGCCTTCACCCCCTCATCAATTCCCCCTCAACATCCCCAGAGCCCCCTCAGACCCTCCCAGACCCCTCAGCACCCCCAGACCCCAAATTTCCGCCCTCACCGCCCCCAAATCCCCCCCATTTCCGCCCTAAAACCCCCCACATCTTCCCTCAATCCCCTCCAATTTCCCCTCAACGCAGCCCCAGGCCCCCATGGAACCCCCCCGGGCCATCCCGGAGCCCAAATCCCCTCACGCCCTCCTAAATTCCCCGAATTTCTCCAAAATTCCCCAATTTCCTGGTTCTCACCTTCCCGCCCCGGCCGCTCTCGCGCCGCCTCCCCCACGCTCGCGCGGGTCCCCATCCCCTCACAGAGGCCACGCCCTCGGCCACGCCTTCACTCATTATCCACCAATCACCGCCTAAGCTCGTCTAACATCGACCAATCAGCGATGAGAAGGGGCGGGGGCACACCCGGAGGCGTAACCAATCAGCGCACTCCACCCTCAGCGTTGCTATGGCGCCGCCATGACACTTAGCGAGGCGGAAGTGCAGCGGGGGCGTGGTGACGTCACGCGCTCTGAGCGGAAGCAGGAAGTGGCGGCGCCGCTGGAGCCGCCGGGATTCCAAAAATCCCCGAAATCCGCCCCAAAATCCCCGAATTCCGCCCCAAACCGTCCCAGAGCCGCCCGGGCCCTCCCGGGAGCCGCCGATGAGCGGCGGGCGCTGGCGGCGCTCCGCGGAGATGGTGCAGCCGGGGCCTGAGGCGGAGCCGGCGCTGGCGGAGGCGCTGCAGCGGCTGAGGGCGGAGAACCGCGAGCTGAGGGGTGAGAACTGGGGGGGACTGGGAGGGACTGGGAGAGCCCTTGGGACATGGGGGTGTCCCCAGTGATGTCCTGCTGTCTCCATTGATGTCGCAATGTCCCCAATCCCCTCCATGTCCGCGCTGTCCCAATATTCTCAATGTCACCGCGGCCCCCCGGTGTCTCTCCATCCCCGTGTCCCCAAGCCCTGCGGTGTCCCCTGATGTCCCCTGATGTCCCCAGGTGCTCTGTGTCACTGCACGGAGTCGCTGCGGCAGCGCCTGGAGGAGCTGCGGAAGCTGCAGCTGCAGCGCCGCGGGGAGCGGGAGCTGCTGCGGGGACGTTGGGGACAGGCCCGGGACCTGGTGCTGCACCTGCGGGGACAGCGCGGGGACAGCGCCGGGGACACCCCCGAGGACAGCGCGGACACCCCTGGGGACAGCACGGACAGCCCCGGGGACGGCAGGGACACCCTCAAGGACGCCAAGGACACCCCCGGGGACATCAAGGACACCCCCGGGGACACCAAGGACACCCCTGGGGACATCAGGGACTCGCTCAGGGACACGCTCAAGGACAATGGGGACATCTCCAGGGACACCCCTGACACCAGCACCAAGGTATGTGTGGCCCCCCCATGCTGTGTCCCCTCCCTCAGTGTCCCTCAGTGTCCCCTCATCCCCCCTGTGTCCCTCTGTGTCCCCTCCCTCACCCCCAAGTGTCCCCTCATGCCCCCCAGTGTCCCCCTGTCCCTCCCCCTGTCTCCAGTGTCCTCCCCCCGTGTCCCTCTGTGTCCCTCTGTCCTCCCCCAGTGTCCCCTCATCCCCCCATGTCCCCCTGTGTCCCTCTGTGTCCCCTCTGTCCTCTCTCCTGCACCCACCATGTCCCCCTTGTGTCCCCCTGTGTCCCCTCCCTGACCCCCCCAGTGTCCCCTCACCCCCCTGTGTCCCCCTGTCCCTCCCCAGTGTCCTCCCCCCTCCCCCTGTGTCCCCCTGTGTCTCTCTGTGTCCCCTCCCTGACCCCCCCAATGTCCCCTGATGTCCCCCACTGTCCCCACAGCCCCTCGAGGTCCCCCCCCGCTCGGTGTCCCCTCCCCTCGAGGACGTCCCCGCTGTCCCGGAGCCCCCCCAGGCCCCCCCCGGCGCCCCCCCGGAGCCCAGGTGAGCCCCGACCCCCTGTCCCCACCCCCTGGGGACAGCCCTCGATGTCCCCAACTCCCCTGATGTCCCCAACCCCCCTGGGGACACTCCCGATGTCCCTAACCCCCCCTGACCTTCCCCTTGTGTCCCCACCTTCTTGGGGCCCCCCGCAATGTCCCCAACCCCGCTTGGGGACACTCCAATGTCCCCAACCCCCCTGACCCCCCCCCCCCCCCAATGTCCCCAAACCCACTGAGGGACCCCCGATGTCCCCAACCCCTGGGGACCCCCCCCCAATGTCCCCAACCTGCCTTGGGGACCCCCCCAATGTTCCCAACCCCCCCTGACCCCCACCCCGATGTCCCCAATGTCCCCAACCCCTCTGATTCCCCCTCGTGTCCCCAACCCCCCTTGGGGACACCCCTCAATGTCCCCAATGTCCCCAAACCCCTGCCCCAACCTCCTGGATGTCCCCAATGTCCCCAACACCCCTGACCCCCCCCAGATGTCCCCAGTTCCCCCTTGGGAACCCCCCCGATGTCCCCACCCCCTTGGGGACTCCCCTGGGTGTCCCCAACCCCCCCTGGGGACCCCCCGATGTCCCCAAACCCCCTGACCCCCCCCCCTCGTGTCCCCAACCCCCTGGGGGCACCCCCAATGTCCCCACCCCCCCTTGGGGACACCCCCTGATGTCCCAATGTCCCCAACCCCCCTGACCGCCCCCCCCACGATGTCCCCAATGTCCCCAACCCCCCTGACCCCCCGATGTCCCCCCAGCTCGGAGGAGCAGCTGAGGCAGCGCCTGGCAGAGGCTGAGGCTGAGTGAGTTGGGGACATTGGGGACACTTTGGGGACACTTTGGGGACGCTTTGGGGTCACCTTGGCGACACCTGGGGACACCCCAGGGTGGGGGTGGCCGTGGCTGAGGGAGGCTGGGGGGGTTGGGGACACTGTGGGGACACTGTCCCCAGGCTGGTGACACTGTGGGCGGGGTTTGGTGACACCAGTGACCCTTGGTGACCCTTGGTGACCCTTGGTGACATTGGGGACAGGCTGGTGACACTGTGGGCAGGGTGTGGTGACGCCAGTGACCCTTGGTGACATTGGTGACCGCCTGGTGACACTGTGGGTGGGATTTGGTGACCCTTGGTGACTCTTGGTGACCCCAATGACCCTTGGTGACACCGGTGACCCTTGGTGACATTGGTGACAGGCTGGTGACACTGTGGGCAGGGTTTGGTGACACCGATGACCCTTGGTGACCCCAGTGACCCTTGGTGACCCTTGGTGACATTGGTGACAGGCTGGTGACACTGGGGACAGGCTGGTGACACTGTGGGCGGGGTTTGGTGACACCAATGACCCTTGGTGACCCTTGGTGACCCTTGGTGACACCGGTGACACTGGTGACAGGCTGGTGTCACTGTGGGTGGGGTTTGGTGACCCTTGGTGACCCTGCTGACCCTTGGTGACCCTGGTGACACCGGTGACAGGCTGGTGACACTCCGCGCCCGCGTGGCCGTGGCCGAGCTCCGGGCTCAGGACGTTTCCCGCGCGGCCGAGCTGCAGCTGCAGGGACTGCGCAGACAGCTCGAGGTACCGGGGCACAGGGGGACAGGGGGACATGGGGACATGGGGACAGGCCTGGGGACAGGGGGACAGCCTTGGGGATGTGGGGACAGCCATGGGGACATGGGGACAGGCCTGGGGATGTGGGGACAGCCATGGGAATGTGGGGACAGCCCTGGGGACATGGGGACAGCCCTGGGGACAGGGGGACATTGGGGACAGCTGGGGACAGGCGTGGGGACAGGGGGACATGGGGACATTGGGGACAGCCCTGGGGACAGCCCTGGGGACAGCCCTGGGGACATGGGGACAGGCCTGGGGACATGGGGACAGCCCTGGGGACAGCCCTGGGGACATGGGGACAGCCCTGGGGACAGCCGTGGGGACACTGGACATACCTGGGGACAGCTGGGGACACTCAGAGGGTGTCCCTGTCCCCAGCAGGACAAGGACCAGGTGACAGCAGGGGGTGACAGTGTCCCTGTCCCTGTCCCCAGCAGGACAAGGCCCAGGTGCAGGCCCAGGTGACACTCAGGAAGTGACAGTGTCCCTGTCATTGTCCCCAGCAGGACAAGGCCCAGGTGACACTCAGGGGGTGACAGTGTCCCTGTCATTGTCCCCAGCAGGACAAGGCCCAGGTCCAGGCCCAGGTGACACTCAGGGGGTGACAGTGTCCCTGTCCCTGTCCCCAGCAGGACAAGGCCCAGGTGCAGGCCCAGGTGACACTCAGGGGGTGACAGTGTCCCTGTCATTGTCCCCAGCAGGACAAGGCCCAGGTCCAGGCCCAGGTGACACTCAGGGGGTGACAGTGTCCCTGTCCCTGTCCCCAGCAGGACAAGGCCCAGGTGCAGGCCCAGGTGACACTCAGGAAGTGACAGTGTCCCTGTCATTGTCCCCAGCAGGACAAGGCCCAGGTGACACTCAGGGGGTGACAGTGTCCCTGTCATTGTCCCCAGCAGGACAAGGCCCAGGTCCAGGCCCAGGTGACACTCAGGGGGTGACAGTGTCCCTGTCCCTGTCCCCAGCAGGACAAGGCCCAGGTGCAGGCCCAGGTGACACTCAGGGGGTGACAGTGTCCCTGTCATTGTCCCCAGCAGGACAAGGCCCAGGTGCAGGCCCAGGTGACACTCAGGGGGTGACAGTGTCCCTGTCCCTGTCCCCAGCAGGACAAGGCCCAGGTCCAGGCCCAGGTGACACTCAGGGGGTGACAGTGTCCCTGTCCCTGTCCCCAGCAGGACAAGGCCCAGGTGCAGGCCCAGGTGACACTCAGAGGGTGACAGTGTCCCTGTCATTGTCCCCAGCAGGACAAGGCCCAGGTGCAGGCCCAGGTGACACTCAGGAAGTGACAGTGTCCCTGTCATTGTCCCCAGCAGGACAAGGCCCAGGTGACACTCAGGGGGTGATAGTGTCCCTGTCATTGTCCCCAGCAGGACAAGGCCCAGGTCCAGGCCCAGGTGACACTCAGGGGGTGACAGTGTCCCTGTCCCTGTCCCCAGCAGGACAAGGCCCAGGTCCAGGCCCAGGTGACACTCAGGGGGTGACAGTGTCCCTGTCCCTGTCCCCAGCAGGACAAGGCCCAGGTCCAGGCCCAGGTGACACTCAGGGGGTGACAGTGTCCCTGTCCCTGTCCCCAGCAGGACAAGGCCCAGGTGCAGGCCCAGGTGACACTCAGGGGGTGACAGTGTCCCTGTCATTGTCCCCAACAGGACAAGGCCCAGGTCCAGGCCCAGGTGACACTCAGGGGGTGACAGTGTCCCTGTCCCTGTCCCCAGCAGGACAAGGCCCAGGTGCAGGCCCAGGTGACACTCAGGGGGTGACAGTGTCCCTGTCATTGTCCCCAGCAGGACAAGGCCCAGGTGCAGGCCCAGGTGACACTCAGGGGGTGACAGTGTCCCTGTCATTGTCCCCAGCAGGACAAGGCCCAGGTGCAGGCCCAGGTGACACTCAGGGGGTGACAGTGTCCCTGTCATTGTCCCCAGCAGGACAAGGCCCAGGTCCAGGCCCAGGTGACACTCAGGGGGTGACAGTGTCCCTGTCCCTGTCCCCAGCAGGACAAGGCCCAGGTCCAGGCCCAGGTGACGTCCCTGCTGGGGGAGCTCCGGGAGAGCCAAAATCGCCTCGAGAGGAGCCGGGCGGAGAGAGAGCACCTGGAGCGCAGGTGGGGACACCCAGGGGACATGGGGACACTGAGGGGACACTGAGGGGATGTGGGGACACCTGGGGACACTGAGGGGACACCTGGAGCGCAGCTGGGGACATGGGGACACCTGGGGACACTGAAGGGACACTGAGGGGACACGGGGACACTGAGGGGACACCTGGAATGGAACCGGGCAGAGAGAGAGCACCTGGAGCGCAGGTGGGGACATGGGGACACTGAGGGGACACTGGGGGGGACATGGGGACACCTGGAACAGAGCTGGGCGGAGAGAGAGCACCTGGAGCACAGGTGGGGACACCTGGGGACATGGGGACACCCAGGGGACACCTGGAGTGCAGGTGGGGACACCCAGGGGACATGGGGACACTGAGGGGACACCTGGAGTGCAGGTGGGGACATGGGGACACCTGGGGGGACATGGGGACACTGAGGGGACACCTGGAATGGAACCGGGCAGAGAGAGAGCACCTGGAGCGCAGATGGGGACATGGGGACACTGAAGGGACACTGAGGGGACACTGGGGGGGACATGGGGACACCTGGAACGGAGCCGGGTGGAGCGGGAGCACCTGGAGCACAGGTGGGGACACCCAGGGGTGGCACAGGGGTCATGGACTGTCCCCAAGGGGAGGGGACACCACAGCGGAGCTGGGCAGAGCAGGAGCACCTGGAGTGCAGGTGGGGACACCTGGGGACACTGAGGGGACATGGGGACACCTGGGGGGACATGGGGTGGCACAGGGTGGCAGAGGGTGACAATGAGGTGGCACAGGGTGGCACACAGTGACAGTGGGGTGGCTCAGGGCAGCACACGTGGCACACAGTGACAGTTTGGTGACACCATGTCCCAGGGCCCGCAGTGACACCGAGCGAGCGCTGCCAGCAGCTGGAGGAGGTGACACTGTTTGGCTCAGGGTGACAATGAGGTGGCACACAGTGACAGTGGGGTGTCACACGGTGGCACAGGGTGACAATGAGGTGACACTGTGTCCCAGGGCCCGCAGTGATGCCGAACGGTGCCAGCAGCTGGAGGAGGTGACACAGGGTGACACAGGGTGACAATGAGGTGACATTGCTGTCCCCAGGGCCCGCAGTGACGCTGAGAGGTGCCAGCAGCTGGAGGAGGTGACACAGGGTGACACAGGGTGACATTTGGTGCCATTGCTGTCCCCAGGGCCCGCAGTGACGCTGAGAGGTGCCAGCAGCTGGAGGAGGTGACACAGGGTGACAATGAGGTGACACAGGGTGACATTTGGTGCCATTGCTGTCCCCAGGGCGCGCAGTGACGCTGAGAGGTGCCAGCAGCTGGAGGAGGTGACACAGGGTGACACAGGGTGACACAGGGTGACATTTGGTGCCATTGCTGTCCCCAGGGCCCGCAGTGACGCCGAGCGGTGCCAGCAGCTGGAGGAGGTGACACAGGGTGACACAGGGTGACACAGGGTGACATTTGGTGCCATTGCTGTCCCCAGGGCCCGCAGTGACGCTGAGAGGTGCCAGCAGCTGGAGGAGGTGACACAGGGTGACACAGGGTGACATTTGGTGACATTGCTGTCCCCAGGGCCCGCAGTGACGCTGAGAGGTGCCAGCAGCTGGAGGAGGTGACACAGGGTGACACAGGGTGACACAGGGTGACATTTGGTGCCATTGCTGTCCCCAGGGCCCGCAGTGACGCTGAGAGGTGCCAGCAGCTGGAGGAGGTGACACAGGGTGACACAGGGTGACAATGAGGTGACATTTGGTGCCATTGCTGTCCCCAGGGCGCGCAGTGACGCTGAGAGGTGCCAGCAGCTGGAGGAGGTGACACAGGGTGACACAGGGTGACACAGGGTGACACAGGGTGACATTTGGTGCCATTGTGTCCCCAGGGCCCGCAGTGACGCCGAGCGGTGCCAGCAGCTGGAGGAGGTGACACAGGGTGACACAGGGTGACATAGGGTGACATTTGGTGCCATTGCTGTCCCCAGGGCCCGCAGTGACGCCGAGCGGTGCCAGCAGCTGGAGGAGGTGACACAGGGTGACACAGGGTGACAATGAGGTGACATTTGGTGACATTTGGTACCATTGCTGTCCCCAGGGCGCGCAGTGACGCTGAGCGGTGCCAGCAGCTGGAGGAGGTGACACAGGGTGACACAGGGTGACACAGGGTGACATTTGGTGCCATTGCTGTCCCCAGGGCCCGCAGTGACGCCGAGAGGTGCCAGCAGCTGGAGGAGGTGACACAGGGTGACACAGGGTGACACAGGGTGACATTTGGTGCCATTGCTGTCCCCAGGGCGCGCAGTGACGCTGAGAGGTGCCAGCAGCTGGAGGAGGTGACACAGGGTGACACAGGGTGACACAGGGTGATATTTGGTGCCATTGCTGTCCCCAGGGCCCGCAGTGACGCTGAGAGGTGCCAGCAGCTGGAGGAGGTGACACAAGGCCACCAGGTGCAGCTGGACCAGCTCCGGCTGCAGGTGACAAACCTGGAAACCGCCCTGAGGGTGGAGCGGCGCGGGGCCACCGAGGAGAAGTGAGTGACAACGGGGACATGGGGGACATGGGGGACATGGGGACATGGGGACATTGGGGAGGAGTGAGTGACAACGGGGACATTGGGGACATGGGGGACATGGAGGGGACATGGGGACATTGGGGACACCGAGGAGAAGTGAGTGACAACGGGGACACTGGGGACATGGGGGGGACATTGGGGACATTGGGGGCATGGAGGGGACATGGGGACATTGGGGACACCGAGGAGAAGTGAGTGACAATGGGGACATTGGGGACATGGGGGACATGGGGACATGGGGACATTGGGGAGGAGTGAGTGACAACGGGGACATTGGGGACATGGGAACACTGGGGGGGACACTGGGATGGAGTGAGTGACAGTGGGGACATGGGGACACTGGGGACATGAGGACATGGGGGAGGAGGGAGGGACAACGGGGACAGTGGGGACATGGGGACACCGAGGAGAAGTGAGTGACAAAGGGGACATGGGGACATGGAGGGGACATTGGGGACACTGGAGACATTGGAGACATGGGGACAGTGGGGACACTGGGGACATGGGGCCACTGAGGAGAAGTGAGTGACACCAGGGACATGGGGACACCAGGGAGGAGTGAGTGACAGCGGGGACACTGGGGACATGGAGGGGACATGGGGACATTGGGGACACCGGGGAGCAGTGAGTGACAGCAGGGACATTGGGGACACTGGGGAGGAGTGAGTGACATTGGGGACATTGGGGACACCAGGCAGGAGTGACGATGGACGGGGTGAGACGTGGGCAGGGGTGGCACCTGGGGACAGCCATCGTTGTCCCCAGTGTCCCCACACTGTCCCCCCAGTGTCCCCAGTGTCCCCTCCGTGTCTCCAATGTCCCCTATTAATGTCCCCAGTGTCCCCACACTGTCCCCAGTGTCTCAGGTGGGAGTTGCTGGAGCTCAAGGCCACCTGTCCCAGTGGCGGTGGCATTCCCAACGTCCCCAGTGTCCCCAAAGTCCCCAGTCAATGTCCCCAGTGTCCTCTCAATGTCCCCAATGTCCCCTCCATGTTCCAATGTCCCTTTGAAGTCCCCAATGTCCCCATGTCCCCAATGTCCTTTTGATGTCCCCACTGTCCCCAATGTCCCCATGTCCCCAATGTCCCTTTGATGTCCCCAGACGGAAGCTGGTGCAGCTGCAGGCCGCCTGTCCCCAATGTCCCCTCGATATCCCCAATGTCCCCTCGATGTCCCCAATGTCCCTTTGATGTCCCCAATGTCCCCTCATTGTCCCCAGGAGGAAGCTGGTGCAGCTGCAGGCCGCCTGTCCCCAATGTCCCCAATGTCCCTTTGATGATGTCCCCAATGTCCTTCTGATGTCCCCAATGTCCCTTTGATGTCACAGACGGAAGCTGGTGCAGCTGCAGGCCGCCTGTCCCCAATGTCCCCAATGTCCCCAATGTCCCTTTGATGATGTCCCCAATGTCCCTTTAATGTCCCCAATGTCCCCTCTTTGTCCCCAGACGGAAGCTGGTGCAGCTGCAGGCCGCCTGTCCCCAATGTCCTCAATGTCCCTTTGATGTCCCAATGTCCCCAATGTCCCTTTGATGATGTCCCCAATGTCCCAGACGGAAGCTGGTGCAGCTGCAGGCCGCCTGTCCCCAGTGTCCCCAATGTCCCTTTGATGTCCCCAATGTCCCCAATGTCCCCAGGAGGAAGCTGGTGCAGCTGCAGGCCGCCTGTCCCCAATGTCCCCAATGTCCCCTCATTGTCCCCAATGTCCCTTTGATGTCCCCAATGTCCCCTCATTGTCCCCAATGTCCCAGGAGGAAGCTGGTGCAGCTGCAGGCCACCTGTCCCCAGTGTCCCCAATGTCCCCAATGTCCCCTCATTGTCCCCAATGTCCCAGGAGGAAGCTGGTGCAGCTGCAGGCCACCTGTCCCCAGTGTCCCCAATGTCCCTTTGATGTCCCTTTGATGTCCCTTTGATGTCACAGACGGAAGCTGGTGCAGCTGCAGGCCGCCTGTCCCCAATGTCCCTTTGATGTCCCCAATGTCCCCATGTCCCCAATGTCCCCAATGTCCCTTTGAATGTCCCCAGGCGGAAGCTGGTGCAGCTGCAGGCCGCCTGTCCCCAATGTCCCCAATGTCCCTTTGATGATGTCCCCAATGTCACAGACGGAAGCTGGTGCAGCTGCAGGCCGCCTGTCCCCAATGTCCCCAATGTCCCTTTGATGTCCCCAATGTCCCTTTGATGATGTCCCCAATGTCCCCATGTCCCCAGGAGGAAGCTGGTGCAGCTGCAGGCCGCCTGTCCCCAGTGTCCCCAATGTCCCCAATGTCCCTTTGATGTCCCCAATGTCCCTTTGATGATGTCCCCAATGTCCCCATGTCCCCAGGAGGAAGCTGGTGCAGCTGCAGGCCGCCTGTCCCCAGTGTCCCCAATGTCCCCAATGTCCCTTTGATGATGTCCCCAATGTCCCCATGTCCCCAGGAGGAAGCTGGTGCAGCTGCAGGCCGCGTACCATCACCTGTTCCAGGAGTACGACGCTCACATCAAGGCCAGCCTGGAGGGGGACAAACGGAGCCAGGTGGGGCACAGGGGACACTGGGGGACACCAGGGGACACTGGGGGACACCGGGGGACACTGGGGACACTGGGATCACCTCCCATCCCTTGGGGACCCGAGGGTGGCCCCTTGTCCCCGTTCCAGCCCCTTGGGGACACCTGGAATTTCCCTGTCCCTTGGGTGATTCAGGTGCCCTCAGGTGACTCCTCAGGTGACAGTGCCACCCCTCAGGTGTCACAGGTGACCCCTCAGGTGTCACAGGTGACCCGTCAGGTGACACAGGTGATATCCCAGGTGTCCCAGGTGTCACTGTCCCCCCCAGGTGACACAAGAGCAGCTCCGAGCAGCTGAGGCCGCGCTGGGGGTGCAGGGAGGGGCTAGGGGTGACACAGGTGACACAGGTGCTGTCCCAGGTGGCAGGTGATACCCCAGGTGATATCCCAGGTGTCCCTGTCCCCCCTAGGTGACACAAGAACAGCTCCGTGCCACTGAGGCCGCGCTGGGGGTGCAGGGAGGGGCTGTGGGTGACACAGGTGCTCTCCCAGGTGACACAGGTGTCACAGGTGACTCCTCAGGTGTCAGAGATGACACAGGTGATATCCCAGGTGATACCCAGGTGTCCCTGTCCCCCCAGGTGACACAAGAACAGCTCCGTGCCGCCGAGGCCGCGCTGGGGGTGCAGTGGGGGAGGTTGAGGGGTGACACAGGTGACACGGGTGACACAGGTGATATCCCAGGTGCTGTCCCAGGTATCTCAGGTGTCCCTGTCCCCCCAGGTGACACAATAACAGCTCTGAGCCGCCGAGGCCGCGCTGGGGGTGCAGGGAGGGGCTGGGGGTGTCCCAGGTGCTCTCCCAGGTGACACAGGTGACCCCCAGGTGACAGAGGTGCTGTCCCAGGTGACACAGGTGCCATTGTCCCCCCCAGGTGACCCAGGAGCAGCTCCGAGCCGCCGAGGCCGCGCTGGGGGTGCAGGGAGGGGTTGAGGGGTGACACAGGTGACACAGGTGACCCCTCAGGTGACACAGGTGCTGTCCCAGGTGACACAGGTGTCACTGTCACCCCCAGGTGACACAGGAACAGCTCCGTGCCGCCGAGGCCGCGCTGGGGGTGCAGGGAGGGGCTAGGGGTGACAGAGGTGACACAGGTGATATCCCAGGTGACACAGGTGTCCCAGGTGTCACTGTCACCCCCAGGTGACACAAGAACAGCTCCGTGCCGCCGAGGCCGCGCTGGGGGTGCAGGGAGGGGCTAGGGGTGACACAGGTGACCCCTCAGGTGACACAGGTGTCCCTGTCCCCCCCAGGTGACACAAGAACAGCTCTGTGCCGCCGAGGCCGCGCTGGGGGTGCAGGGAGGGGTTGAGGGGTGACACAGGTGACACAGGTGACCCCTCAGGTGTCACTGTCACCTCCCAGGTGACACAAGAACAGCTCTGTGTGGCCAAGGCTGTGTTGGGAGTGCAGGGGGGGAGGTGACACAGGTGACATCCCAGGTGTCACATGTGACACAGGTGCTCTCCCAGGTGTCTCAGATGTCACAGGTGACCCCCAGGTGACACAGGTGTCCCTGTCCCCCCCAGGTATCTCAGGTGTCCTTGTCCCCCCCAGGTGACACAAGAACAGCTCCAAGCCACCGAGGCCGTGCTGGGGGTGCAGTGGGGGAGGTTGAGGGGTGACACAGGTGCTGTCCCAGGTGCTCTCCCAGGTGACACAGGTGACCCCTCAGGTGACACAGGTGACATCCCAGGTGACACAGGTGACACAGGTGCTCTCCCAGGTGTCTCAGGTGACACAGGTGATATCCCAGGTGCCATTGTCTCCCCCAGGTGACCCAAGAACAGCTCTGAGCAGCCGAGGCCGCGCTGGGGGTGCAGGGGCAGGACTGGGGGTGACAGAGGTGACCCCTCAGGTGTCCCTGTCCCCCCAGGTGACACAAGAACAGCTCCGAGTGGCTGAGGCCGCGCTGGGGGTGCAGGGGCAGGACTGGGGGTGACACAGGTGACACAGGTGCTGTCCCAGGTGTCTCAGGTGTCCCTGTCCCCCCCAGGTGACCCAGGAACAGCTCCGTGCCGCCGAGGCCGCGCTGGGGGTGCAGGGAGGGGCTGGGGGTGACACAGGTGACACAGGTGACCTGCTAGGTGATATCCCAGGTGCTCTCCCAGGTGATATACCAGGTGTCCCTGTCCCCCCCAGGTGACCCAGGAGCAGCTCCGAGCCGCCGAGGCCGCGCTGGGGGTGCAGGGAGGGGTTGAGGGGTGACACAGGTGACACAGGTGATATCCCAGGTGTCTCAGATGCTCTCCCAGGTGTCCCGGGTGACACAGGTGATATCCCAGGTGCTGTCCCAGGTGATGTCCCAGGTGTCCCTGTCCCCCCAGGTGACCCAGGAGCAGCTCCGAGCCGCCGAGGCCGCGCTGGGGGTGCAGGGAGGGGTTCAGGGATGACAGAAGTGCTGTCCCAGGTGTCACAGGTGTCACTGTCCCTCCCAGGTGACACAGGAACAGCTCCGTGCCGCCGAGGCCGCGCTGGCTCTCAAGCAGGATCTCATCGATCGCCTCAAGGCCGAGGCCGAGCGGCAGCGAGCGGCGCTGGAGACGATCCCGGTGCTGCAGGCCCAGGTGGGGCTGGGGGGGAACCTGGGGAGGGGTCCTGGGGGGTCCCTGGGGGGTCCCTGGGGACCATCCCGGTGCTGCAGGCACAGGTGGGGCTGGGGGGGAGCCTGGTGGGGGGTCTTGAGGGGGTCTGGGGGTGTTCGGGGGGGGTTCTGGGGGCTCTGGGGACCATCCCGGTGCTGCAGGCACAGGTGGGGCTGGGGGCTCTGGGGAGGGGTCCTGGGGGGCTCTGGGGGGTTCTGGGGGGGTCCTGAGGGGCTCATGGGGGTCCTGAGGGGGTTCTGGGGGGTCCTGTGTGGTCCTGTGGGGTGTCTTGGGGGGCTCATGGGGGTCCTCAGGGGCTCATGGGGGTCCTCAGGGGGTTCTGGAGGTGTCCTGGGGAGGTTCTGGGGCTCTCTACGGGGTTCTGGGGTGGGCTCTGGGGACCATCCCGGTGCTACAGGCCCAGGTGGGGCTGGGGGCTCTGGGGTGGGGTCCCTGGGGGGTCTGAGGGTGTTCTGAGGGGGTCTGGAGGAGTCCTGGGGGGGCTCTGGGGGGGTCCTGGGGACCATCCCGGTGCTCTAGTTGGGGCTGGGGGCTCTGGGGGGGCTCTGGGGGGGTGCTGGGGGCTTGGGGGGGGTCCTGGGGGGTCCTGGGGACCATCCCGGTGCTCTAGGTGGGGCTGGGGGCTCTGGGGGGGGGGGTCCTGGGGGGTCTCCGAGTCCCCTGACCCACCCCCAAAGCCAGGTTGGTGTCCTCAAGGTGGGTCTGGGGGGGATTTGGGGGTTCCCAGAGGGGTTTGAGGGGTCCTGGGGGGTCCTGGGGAGGTCCTGACTCCCCCCCAAATCTCCCCTAACCCCCCCCAAACCCAGGTTGGTGTCTTCAAGGTGGGTCTGGGGGAGATTTGGGGTTCCCTGTTTGGATTTGAGGATCCCTGGTTGGATTTTGGGGTTCCCTGTGTTGATTTTGGGGGCTCCCTCGTTGGATTTTGGGGGTTCCCTGGTTGGATTTTGGGGTCCCTGTGTTGATTTGGGGTTCCCTGGGTTGATTTTGGGGATCCTTGGGTTGATTTCTGGTTCTCTGGCTGGAATTGAAGTTCCGTGGTTGGATTTGGAGGATCCCTGTGTTGATTTTGGGGTTCCTGGCTGGATTTTGGGATTCCCTGTTTGATTTTGGGGTTCCCTGGGTTGGATTTTGGGGTTCCCCGGCTGGATATGGGGTCCCTGGGTTGATTTTGGGGTTCCCTGATTGGATTTTGGGGGTCCCTGGTTGGATTTGGGGGATCCTGATGGGATTGAAATGTTCCTGGGGGATTTTGGGTTCCCTGGGTTGATTTTGGGGTTCCTGGTTGGATTTTGGGGTTCCCTGGTTGGTTTTTGGGAATCCATGGCTGGATTTGGGGGATCCCTGGTTGGATTTGAGGATCCCTGTGTTGATTTTGAGGATCCCTGTGTTGATTTTGGGGTTCTCTGTTTAATTTTGGGGTTCCCTGGTTTGTTTTGGTGTCCCCAGGCCGACATTTACCGCGCTGATTTCGAGGCGGAGCGCGCGGCTCTGGGAGGGTTCCTGGCTGGATTTTGGGGTCCCCTGTGTTGATTTTGGGGATCCCTGGTTGAATTTTGGGGTTCCCCATTTAATTTTGGGGTCCCTGGTGTCCCCAGGCCGACATTTACCGTGCTGATTTCGAGGCGGAGCGTGCGGCTCTGGGAGGGATCCTTGGGTTGATTTTGGGGTTCCCTGTTTAATTTTGGGGTTCCCTGTGTTGATTTTGGGGTTCCCTGGGTTGATTTTGGGGTCCCTGGTGTCCCCAGGCCGACATTTACCGCGCTGATTTCGAGGCGGAGCGCGCGGCTCTGGGAGGGATCCTTGGGTAGATTTTGGGGTTCCCTGTTTAATTTTGGGGTGCCCTGTGTTGATTTTGGGGTGCCCTGTTTCATTTTGGGGTTCCCTGGTTGATTTTGGGGTCCCAGGCCGACATTTACCGGGCTGATTTCGAGGCGGAGCGCGCGGCGCGGGAGCAGCTCCATGGGCAGCGCGAGGCTCTGCAGGAGGAGCTGAAGCAGCTGCGGCTGCGGCTCGGGGGGGACGGGGCCAGGTACGGAGCTGCACCCCAAAAATAACCCCAAAACACCCAAAAAAATACCCAAAACACCCAAAAAATAACCCAAAAACACCCGAAAATACCCAAAAACACCCCAAAAAATACCCAAAACACCCAAAAAAATACCCAAAACACCAAAAAAAACCCCCCAAATAACCCAAAAACACCCCAAAAAATACCTAAAACACCCCAAAGATACCCTAAATACCCCAAAAATAACCCAAAACCACCCCAAAAATACCCCAAAAATAACCCAAAAAGTACCCAAAAATACCCAAAATATCCCAAAAACACCCAAAAAATACCCTAAACACCCCAAAATACCCAAAAACACACCAAAACCACTCCAGAACATTCCAAAAATAACCCCAAAAAATACCCAAAAATACCCCAAACCCACCCCAAATCCACCCTGGAACACCCCAAAATACCCCAAAGATACCCAAAAATAACCCAAAAACACCCCAAAAATAATCCAAAAATACCCCAGAACACCCCTGAAATAGCCCAAAATTACCCAAAATACCCTGGAACACCCCAAAACCACCCTGGAACACCCCAAAATACCCCAAAAAGACACCAAAAACACCCCGGAACACCCCAAAAAAAACCCTAAAACACCCCAAAAAGACCTAAAAATACCCCAAACAGCCCAATAACACCCCAAAATACCCCAAATCCACCCTGGAACACCTCAAAAATACACCAAAAGCACTCCAGAACACCCCCAAAACACCCCAACCCCCCCAAAACACCCCAAACCCACCCAAAAATCCCCCCAAAACGCCCCAAAACCACCCCAGAACACCCAAAACCCCCAACCACCCCAGAACACCCGAAAAAAAACCCAAACCACCCAAAAAACACCCCAAAACACCCCCAAACACCACCCTCCCCACCCCATCCTGGTCCCCCCAAACCCCCTGAGCCCCCCAAAATCCCCCAAAACACTCCACAACCCCCCAAAATCACCCCAAAACCACCCCAGAACACCCAAAAAACCCCCAAACCACCCAAAAAATCCCCCAAATACCCCCCTCCCCACCCCCTCCCAGTCCCCCCAAACCCCCTGAGCCCCCCTAAACCCCCCAAAATTCCCCTAAAACCACCCAAAAATACCCCAAAATCTTCCCAAACACCCATAAAAACCCCAAAATTACCCCCAAAACACCCCACAACACCCCCAAAACACCCCCAAACCACCCAGGACACCCCAAAACCACCCCCAGAGACCCCTCCCCATTCCCCTCCCCCTCTCCCTGACACCCCCAGCCCCCCAAAACTCCCACCAGAAGCCCCCAAAACCCCCCAAAATACCCCACAACACCCCAAAAAAATCCACAAACCACCCCACAACACCCCAAAAACACCCCAAACCACCCAAAAAACACCCCAAAACACCCCCAAACACCCCCTCCCCACCCCCTCCCACTCCCCCCAAACCCCCTGAGCCCCCCAAAATCCCCCTAAAACCCCCAAACCCACCCCAAAATCCCCCCAAAATCCCCCCAACCACCCCCCCAAATTCCCCAAAACCCCCCCAAAACCCCCCTAAAACCCCTTAAAACACCCCAAAATACCCCAAAACACCCCCAAATACCCCCTTCCCCACCCCTTCCCGTTCCCCCCACACCCCCAAAATCCCCCAGAACCCCCCTAATCCCCCCCAAACCCCCCCAAACCCCAGGGCCCGTCTGGAGGAGCTGCGCAATCGCCACTCGGAGCCGCCCCCGGCCCCGGCCCCGGCGGGGGGTGAGTACAGAGGGGGGGTGGGGGAGGGGCTCAGCACCCCCCAAATCCCCCCTGGGGGAGGGGCAGGGCCTGACCCCGCCCCTCCCCCCCCTCCCCCCGCAGGTTTTGGGGGGGTCCCGCCCCCCCCCGAGGAGGGGCCCGACCTGTGCTGCCCCAAGTGTCAGTACAAGGCTCCGGACATGGACACGCTGCAGATCCACGTCATGGACTGCATCAAGTGAGGGGGGTCCCGAATCAACCCCCAGGCACCCCAAAAACACCCAGGGGGGACCCCAATCAACCCCCCCCCAGGCACCCCAAAACCACCCAGGGGGGTCATCCCAAATCCAACTTCCCCCCCAGGCACCCCAAAATCATCCAGGGGGGTCACCCCAAATCCAACCCCCCCCAGGCACCCCAAAATTCCCCCCTGGGACACCCAAAATCACCCCCTGGAGCATCAACCCACCCCCCCTCAGCACCCCAAAAACACCCCCAGGAACCCCCAAAATCCCCCCCTCGGCACCCCAAAAATACCCCAGGGGGTCCCCAAAATCACCCCCTGGAGAATCAACTCAGGGGGACCCCCAAAATCACCCCCAGGACCCCCAGGGGCACCCAAAAATCACCCAGGGGAACCCAAAAATCACCCCCGGTGCTCCCCCAAACCCTCCCTGGAGCATCAACCCAGGAGAACCCCAAAAACCACCCCAGGGGAACCCTAAAATCAGCCCCAGGACCCCCAAAATCACCCCCGGGACCCCCTGGGGCTCCCAAAAAACACCCAGAGGAACCCCAAAATCACCCCCGGGGGGTCCCCCAAACCCTTTCTGGAGCCTCAACCCAGGGGGACCCCAAAATCACCCCCAGGACCCCCAAAATCACCCCAAAAACACCCCAGGACCCCCGAAATCACCCCAGGGGAACCCTAAAATCAGCCCCAGGACCCCCAAAATCAACCCCAGGACCCCCAGGGGCACCTCAAAATCACCACCAGGACCCCCAAAATCACCCCAAAAACACCCCAGGACCCCCAAAATCAGCCCCAGGACCCCCAAAATCCCCCCCTCGGCACCCCAAAAACACCCAGGGGGCTCCTCCAAACTCCCCCTGGAGCCTCAGCTCAGGGGGACCCCAAAAATCAACCCAGGGACCCCCAAAATCACCTCAGAGGAGCCCCAAAAACACCCCTGGGACCCCCAAAATCCCCCCAAAAACACCCCAGGGGCACCCCAAAATCACCCAGGGGGCTCCTCCAACATCACCCCCTGGAGCATCAACCCAGGGGGACCCCAAAAACCACCCCTGGGGCACCCCAAAATTACCCAGAGGCACCCCAAAATCACCCCTGGGACCCCCAGGGACCCCCCAAAACCCCCCAGGAGCCTCAACCTGGGGTTTTCAGATTTGGGAACCCCCAAAAATTCCCAGAATTTCCTCACAGAAGGGATTGATTTGGGGGATGGACCCCAAAAACCCCCACATGGAACCCCCAAAATCCCTTGGACCCCCCCCCAAAATCCCCCCTGGGACCTCCCCAGGTTTTTGGGGTGTCCTCAATAAACACCCCCCAAATAAATCAATCCATTTGAAATCATTTTTATTGCCCCATTTCTGGGGGGGTTCCCGCCCCCCCCCCCCAAAACCCAGAACCCTCCAACCCCTCCCCCACCCTCACTGAGGGGGGGTCTCGGCCCCTCCCCCACCCCCGCGGGGGGGTTTTGGGGGGGGGCGTCACTCGGGGGGGGATTTTGGGGGGGTCTGGGGGGGGCTTCGCCCGCTGCTCATCGGGCAGAGCCTGGGGGGAGGGGGGAGATGATTTGGGGAGGGGGGGAGACCCCAAAAAAAGGGGAGGGGGCGATTTTGGGGACCTCCCCTCCCTCCCCATTGTTGGGATTTTTTGGGGGACCCCCCGGGAGGGTTTTGGGGGCTTCACCTGCAGCGCTGGGGGGGGTTTGGGGGGTCCCTGGAGGGGGGAATTGGGATTGAGGGGGGGCTGACCTGATTTGGGGGCGATTTTGGGGGGTCTGACCCAATTTTGGGGGGATCTGACCTCATTTTGGGGGATCTGACCTCATTTTGGGGGGGTGTGTGACCTTATTTTGGGGGCTCTGACCCGATTTTTGGCTCAGCTCTGATGGGATTTTTGGGGATTTTTGGGGATTTTGGCCAGGGGGATTTGGGGGGGATTCTTTGGGATTTTCTTTGGGATCTGGCTGGGATTCTCCCCAATTCCATGATGTTTTTTTGGGATCCAGGTGAGATTTCCCCCAGTTCCAGGATTTTTTGGGGGGTCTGGCTGAGATTTCCCCCAATTCCAGGATATTTTTTTGGGGTATCTCCCCTAGAAGGACACTCAGGCTGGCTCTGTTACCCCAATTTTGGGATTTTCTCTGGCTGGGATTTCCCCCAGTTTTGGGATTTTCTTTGGGGTCCCCTCTCTGACTGGGATTTCCTCCAACTTTGGGATTTTTCTATTTTTTTTGAGGGGGGGTCTCTCCCCTAGAAGGGGCTCAGGCTGGCTCTGTTACCCCAATTTTGGGATTTTCTCTGGTTGGGATTTCCCCCAACTTTGGGATTTTTATTTTTTTTGGGGGGTCTCTCCCCTAGAAAGGGCTTGGGCTGGCTCTGTTGTTCCCCCAACTTTGGGATTTTTTTGGGGTCCCCTCTCTGGGTTGGATTTCCCCCGATTCCAGGACATTTTTGGTGTCTCTCCCCTAGAAGGACACTCTGACTCTGTCATTACCTCAATTCCAGGATATTTTTTGGGATCCAGGTGTGATTTCCCCCAGTTTCAAGATATTTTTTGGGGTCAGGGTGGGATTCCCCCCAATTCCAGGACATTTTTTGGTGTCTGTCCCTAGCAGGGCCCCCGGGGCGGCTCTGTTCCCCCAATTCCAGGACATTTTTTGGTGTCTCTCCCTAGAACACTCAGTCTGGCTCTGTTACCCCAATTTTAGGATTTTCTCCAGGTGTGATTTCCCCCAATTCCAGGATATTTTGGGATCTGGCTGGGATTTCCCCCAATTCCAGGATACTTTTTGGTGTCTCTCCCTAGAAGGACACTCTGACTCTGTCATTCCCCCAATTCCAGGACATTTTTGGGATCCAGGTGGGATTTCCCCCAATTCCAGGATATTTTTGGGGTCTAGCTGGCTCTGTTCCCCCAATTCCAGGATATTTTTTGGGATCCAGGTGTGATTTCCCCAATCCCAGGACATTTTTGGGGTCTGGCTGTGATTCCCCCCCAATTTTGGGTTATTTTTTGGGTTATGTTTTTGGTGTCCCCCTAGCAGGGTCCCCGGGGCGGCTCCGGGGGAGGGGTCCCGGGGCTGTCGGGCCGGGGGGGCGCTCCCCGGGGGGGCACCTCGATCAGCCGGGGTTTATCGATCACCCGAGCCCCCCGGGGTCCCTTCTCCACCACGCCCACGATCCAGGCCTGCAGCCCCTCGGCCCGGCCCGGGGCCTTGAGCTCGGCGCAGAACCGCGCGGCCTGGGCGCGGGGCAGCACCACCAGCAGCCCTCCTAGGAAAAAAAATATAAAAATAAAATTGAGAGATTGGGCAGCACCACCAGCAAACCCCCTGCGGAAAAAAAAAATAAAATTCAGAGTTTGGGCAGCACTATCAGCAGCCCCCCTGGGGAAAAATAAAAATAAAATAGAATTTAGAGTTTGGGCAGCACCACCAGCAAACCCCCTGGGAAAATAAAAATATAAAATAAAATAAAATAAAATTGAGAGATTGGGCAGCACCACCAGCAAACCCCCTGCGGAAAAATAAAATAAAATAAAAATAAAATAGAATTTAGAGATTGGGCAGCACCACCAGCAAACCCCCTGCGGAAAAAAACATAAAAAAATAAAATTGAGAGTTTGGGCAGCACCACCAGCAAACCCCCTGGGGAAAATAAAATAAAATAAAATAGAATTCAGAGATTGGGCAGCACCACCAGCAAACCCCCTGGGGAAAAAAAATATAAAAATAGAATTTAGTGATTGGGCAGCACCAGCAGCAGCCCCCTGGGAAAAATAAAAATAAAATAAAATAAAATTGAGAGTTTGGGCAGCACCACCAGCAAACCCCCTGGGAAAAATAAAAATAAAATAGAATTTAGAGTTTGGGCAGCACCACCAGCAAACCCCCTGGGGAAAAAAAAATAAAATAAAATAGAATTGAGAGATTGGGCAGCACCACCAGCAAACCCCCTGGGGAAAAAATATAAAATAAAGTAAAATTTAGAGATTGGGCAGCACCACCAGCAAACCCCCTGGGGAAAATAAAAATAAAATAAAATAAAATTGAGAGTTTGGGCAGCACCACCAGCAAACCCCCTGGGGAAAAATAAAATATAAAATAGAATTTAGAGTTTGGGCAGCACCACCAGCAAACCCCCTGGGGAAAAAAATATAAAAATAGGAGTTAGGGAAACCTAAAAATGGGGGTCAGGGAAACACAAAAACAAAATTCAGAGATTGGGCAGCACCACCAGCAGCCCCCCTAAGGGAAAAAACAAAAATGGGAGTTAGGGAAACACAAAAAATAAAATTCAGAGTTTGGGCAGCACCACCAGCAAACCCCCTGGGGAAAAATAAAATAAAATAGAATTTAGAGATTGGGCAGCACCACCAGCAAACCTCCTAAGGGAAAAAAAATATAAAAATACAATTTAGAGATTGGGGGATCCTTCCCTCAGCCCCCCTGCAGCACCCCAAAAATGAGATTGAGGGGGAGTTCCCAAAATTCAGAGATTGGGCAGCACCACCAGCAGCCCCCGTGGGGAAAAAAACATAAAAATGGGAGTTAGGGAAACACAAAAATAAAATTGAGAGTTTGGGCAGCACCACCAGCAGACCCCGTGCAGGAAAATCCAAAAATTTGGGTCAGGGAACCCCAAAAATGGGAATTCAGAGTTTGGGCAGCACCACCAGCAGCCCCCCTGGGGAAAAAATAAAAATAAAATAGAATTTAGAGATTGGGCAGCACCACCAGCAAACCCCCTGGGGAAAAAATAAAAATAAAAATAAAATTTAGAGATTGGGGGATCCCTCACTCAGCCCCCCCTGGGGAAAAAAAATATAAAAATAAAATTGAGAGTTTGGGCAGCACCACCAGCAGCCCTCCTAAGGGAAAAAATAAAAATAAAATAGAATTTAGAGATTGGGCAGCATCACCAGCAAACCCCCTGGGAAAAAATATAAAATAAAATAGAATTTAGAGATTGGGCAGCACCACCAGCAAACCCCCTAGGGAAATAAATATAAAATAAAATAGAATTTAGAGATTGGGCAGCACCACCAGCAAACCCCCTGGGGAAAAATAAAAATAAAATAAAATTGAGAGTTTGGGCAGCACCACCAGCAAACCCCCTAAGAGAAAAAAACATAAAAAAATAAAATTGAGAGTTTGGGCAGCACCACCAGCAAACCCCCTAGGGAAAAATAAAATATAAAATAGAATTTAGAGATTGGGCAGCACCACCAGCAGCCCCCTAAGGGAAAAAAAACCCAAAAATGGGATTGAGGGCTCCCCAAAAATGGGAATTCAGAGTTTGGGCAGCAGCACCAGTAGCCCCCCTAAGGGAAAATCCAAAAATGGGATTGAGGGGAAGTCCCCATCCCAAAATGTGCAGCCCCCGTTTCTGACCCCCCCACTCCCATTTCCACTCCCCCCAATCCCATTTCCTCTGCTCTGTTTCCCATTTTTTACCCCTAAATCCCATTTTCCACCCCCCCAATCCCATTTCCTCTGCTCTGTTTCCCATTTCCAGCCCCTCAATCTCATTTCCACCCCCCAGCCCCATTTTTTACCCCCCCATCCCATTTTTGACCTCCCCAAACCCATTTCTGACCCCTCCAATCCCATTTCCAGCCACTCCAACCCCATTTTTTCCCCACCAATCCCATTTTTACCTCCCCCCACTCCCCTTTCCAGACTCCCCACTCCCATTTCCACCCCTCCAATCCCATTTTTTACCCCCAATCCCATTTCCACCCCACCAAATCCCATTTCCTCTGCTCTGTTTCCCATTTCCAGACTCCCCAATCCCATTTCTGACCCCCCAATCCCATTTTTTACCCTCCCCAACCCCATTTTCCCCCCTCCAATCCCATTTCCAAGCCCCCCATCCCATTTTTTACCCCACTAATCCCATTTCCTTTGTTCTGGTTCCCATTTCTGACCCCCCATCCCATTTTCCACCCCCCCAACCCCATTTCCAGCCCCACCAACCCCATTTCTAACCTCCCTGATCCCATTTCCACCACCCCAATCCCATTTCCTCGGCTTTGTTTCCCATTTCCATCTCCCCAACCCCATTTTTACCCCCCAATCCCATCTCTGACTCCCCAATCCCATTTCCTCTGTTCTGGTTCCCATTTCTGATCCCCCCCAATCCCCTTTCCAGCCTCCCCAACCCCATTTCCACCCATCAATCCTCTTTCCACCACCCCCAATCCCATTTCTGACCTCCCCATTCCCATTTCCAAGCCCCCCAATCCCATTTCAGCTCCCTCAATCTCATTTTTAACCCTCTCGAACCCCATTTCCACCTCCCCCAATCCCCTTTCCACTCCCCCCAATTCCATTTTTACCCCCCACTCCCTTTTCCAGCCTCCCCAATCCCATTTTTACCTCCCCCCAATTCCATTTCCACCCCTACAATCCCTTTCCAAGTCCCCCAACTCCATTTTTTACTCCCCCAATCCCATTCCCAATCCCATTTTTGACCCCCCAACCCCATTTCCACCCCCCAACCCCATTTCTGACCTCCCCAATCCCCTTACCAGACTCCCCAACCCCATTTTTGACCTCCCTGATCCCATTTCTGACCCCTCCAAACCCATTTTTGGGGTCCCCAATAGCTTTTCCACCCCTCCAATCCCATTTTTACCTCCCCCAATCCCATTTTTACCTCCCCCAATCCCATTTCTGACCCTTCCAATCCCATTTCCTCTGTTGTTTCCCCTTTCCAGACTCCCCAACCCCATTTTTTACCCCCAACCCCATTTCCACCTCCCAACTCCATTTTTCCACCCCCTCAATCCCATTTTTACCTCCCCCCAATCCCATTTCCACCCCTACAATCCCTTTCCAAGCCCCCCAACCCCATTTTTTACTCCCCCTATCCCATTCCCAATCCCATTTTTGACCCCCCAACCCCATTTCCACCCCCCAATCCCATTTCCACCCCCCCATTCCCATTTCCAAATCCCCCAATCCCATTTTTTACCCCCCAATCCCATTTCCTCTGCTCTGTTTTCCATTTCCAGTCTCCCCAACCCCATTTTTGACCTCCCCAATTCCCATTTTCCACTCCCCCCAACCCCATTTCCACCCCCTCACCCCCATTTTCCCCCCCCTCCAACCCCATTTTTACCCTCCCCAATCCCATTTCCCCCTCCCCAATCCGTACCCGATGTCTCGGGCGCGGTTCCCTGCAGCAGCCCCCCCCGGCCCCCGCAGGCCTTGCTGACGGCGGCCATGCGGGCGATCACGGGCAGGTTGTGGATGACGAAGGCGACGTCCGAGCGCTGCTGGGCGGCCAAAGCGCGCGCGTGGCCCAGCACCCCGAACCCCGTCACGTCCGTGGCCGCGTGCGCCCCGAAGGCGCGCATCAGACCGGCAGCTGGGGACAGGGGTGGCATTGTCATTGTCACCTCACAGGGTGTCACTGTCACCCCGAACCCCGTCACGTCCGTGGCCGCGTGCGCCCCGAAGGCGCGCATCAGCCCTGCCGCTGGGGACAGGGGTGGCATTGTCACCTCAGGGGTGTCACTGTCACCTCAGGGGTATCATTGTCACCATTGTCACCCCGAACCCCGTCACGTCCGTGGCCGCGTGCGCCCCGAAGGCGCGCATCAGACCGGCAGCTGGGGACAGGAGTGTCACTGTCATTGTCACCTCACAGGGTGTCACTGTCACCATTGTCACCCCGAACCCCGTCACGTCCGCGGCCGCGTGCGCCCCGAAGGCGCGCATCAGTCCTGCCGCTGGGGACACATGTGTCATTGTCATTGTCACCTCACAGGGGTGTCATTGTCACCAGTCACCTCACAGGGTGTCATTGTCACCATTGTCACCCTGAACCCCGTCACGTCCGTGGCCGCGTGTGCCCTGAAGGCGCGCATCAGCCCTGCCGCTGGGGACAGGGGTGTCACTGTCACCTTACAGGGTGTCACTGTCACCTCAGCTGTCACCTCACAGGCTGTCATTGTCACCTCACAGGGTGTCATGTCAGTGGCCGTGTGCGCCCCGACAGCGTGCATCAGCCCTGCGGCTGGGGACAGGAATGGCATTGTCACCTCACAGCTGTCACTTCACAGGGGTGTCACTGTCACTCACAGGGGTGTCATTGTCACCTTACAGAGGTATCACCTCAGTTGTCACTCACAGGAGTGTCATTGTCACCTCACAGGGATGTCACTGTCACTCACAGGGGTGTCACTGTCACTCACAGGGTGTCACTGTCACCCCGAACCCCGTCACATCCGTGGCCACGTGCGCCCCAAAGGCGCACATCAGACCGGCAGCTGGGGGGGACACGTGTGTCATTGTCACATTGTCACCTCACAGGGGTGTCATTGTCACCTCAGTTGTCACCCTGTCACCTCACAGGGCTGTCATTATCACCTCACAGGGGTGTCACCTTCACACAGCTGTCACCTCACACAGCTGTCACCTCAGGCTGTCACCCTGTCACCTCACATGGCTGTCACTGTCACCTCGCAGGGGTGTCACTCACAGGTGTCACCCTGTCACCTCACAGGGCTGTCACTGTCACTCACAGGATGGCATGTTGGTGGCCGCGTGCACCCCGAAGATGCGCATCAGTCCTGCGGCTGGGGGCACGGGTGTCACTGTCACCTCACAGCTGTCACTGTCAGCTCACATGGCTGTCACTCACAGGGGTGTCATTGTCACCTTGCAGGGGTGTCATTGTCACCCCGAACCCCATCACGACGGTGGCTGCGTGCGCCCCAAAGGCGCGCATCAGTCCTGCCGCTGGGGGGACACATGTCATTGTCACCTCAGGCTGTCACCCTGTCACCTCACATGGCTGTCACTGTCACCTCGCAGGGGTGTCACTCACAGGGTTGTCACTGTCACCTCACAGGTGTCACTGTCATCTCACAGGAGTGTCATTGTCACCTGACACAGCTGTCATTGTCACCTCACGGGGGTGTCACTGTCACCTCATACAGCTGTCACATCATACAGCTGTCACCTCACAGGGTTGTCACCTCACACGGCCCCCTCAGGGTGTGGGGACATGCAAGGGGAGAACTGGGAACATCCTGGATGGTCTAGGGACTCCCCCAATGGCTTTGGGGACACCCAGCACAGCCTAGGGACACCCTGGAGTGGCTTTGGGGACACCCAGCACAGCCCAGGGACACCCTGGAGTGGCTTTGGGGACATCTGGGGTGGCTTTAGGGACTCCCCCAGTGGCTTTGGGGACACCCAGCCCAGGGACATCCTGGAGTGACTTTGGGGACATCCAGCATGGCCTAGGGACACCTAGAGTGGCTTTGGGGACACTTGGAGTGGCTTTAGGGATGTGCCCAGTGGCTTTGGGGACACTCAGCACAGCCTAGGGACATCCTGGAGTGGCTCTGGGGACACCCAGCACACCCTAGGGACACCCTGGAGTGGCTTTAGGGACACCCTTGGTAGCTCTGGGGACATCCAGCATGACCTAGGGACACTCTGGAGTGGCTTTGGGGACACCTGGAGTGGTTTTAGGGATGTGCCCAGTGGCTTTGGGGACATCTGGGGTGTGCTAGGGACACCTAGAGCGGCTTTGGGGACATCTGGGGTGTGCTAGGGACACCTAGGGTGGCTTTGGGGACATCTCCAGTGGCTTTAGGTGACCCCCTGGTGGCTTTGAGTTCCCTTGGGGACACCTGGGGTGGCCTTAGGGACCCACCCAATCGCTTTGGGCTCCATGGACACCCAGGGACAACTCTGGGGACACCCGTGGTGGCTTTGGGATGCCCTGGGGACACCTGGGCTGGCTCTGAGGACGCACAGGGTGGCTTTTGTCCCCAGTGTCACCCACCGGTGCGGTTGAGCGTGGCCATGCTGGACACGGCCTCCTGATAGGCCAGCTCCACCTCCTCCCGGGTCACCACCAGCTTGATCTTGTTCCAGCGCTCAGGCTGCGGGGACAGCGAGGGGACAGCGAGGGGACAGCGAGGGGACAGCGAGGGGACAGCGAGGGGACAGCGAGGGGACAGCGAGGGGACACGTCAGGGACACCGTGCTGGCCTTGGGGACACACCCAGGGCGCTCAGGGGACATCGGGGGTGGCTTTGGGGACATCCCAGGTGGTTTTTGGTCCCTGGGTGTGTCCAGCCCCGTCTGAGGTGTTCCTGTGGTGTCCCTGTGGTGTCCCTGTGGTGTCCCCCTGTCCCCTCCCGGGTCCCCTCGGTGTCACTCACGATGTCCAGCCACTGGTGTGCGGTGACAGCCATGTGTGTCCCCAAGGGCTTGGTCAGCACCAGGACGTCCCCGGGCACGGCGCTGTCCGGCCTGGTCAGAGTTGGGGTCAGCACGGGACAGCTCCTGTCCCCAAACCACGCCCCCTGTCCCCAAACCCTGCCCCCTGTCCCCAAACCCCGCCCCCAGGTCCCCCAAACCCACCCCATTCTTAAACCCCGCCCCCTGTCCCCAAACCCCGCCCCCATCCTTAAACCCTGAACAGATGTTCCCAAACCAGGCCCTTGTCCCAAAACCCCGCCCCTGTCCCCAAACCCCGCCCCTGTCCCCAAATCCCGCCCCTGTCCCCAAGCCCCACCCCCACGTCCCCAGGCCACGCCCCCACCCCATCACAAATGACAGGTGCAGTGGCCCCACCCCATCACAAATGATTGACAGGTGCAGTGACCCCACCCATCACAAATGATTGACAGGTGTAGTGGCCCCACCCCCTCACTCACACAAATGATTGACAAGTGCAGCGGCATCATCTATCACAAATGATTGACAGATGGCAGTGACCCCACCCATCACAAATGATTGACAGATGGCAGTGACCCCACCCATGGCAAATGATTGACAGATGGCAGTGACCCCACCCATCACAAATGATTGACAGGCGCAGTGGTCCTGCCCCCACCAGGTACACAAATGATTGACAGGTGGAAGTGGCCCCACCCCATCATGCACAAATGATTGACAGGTGGGGGCCCTGCCCCCTCACTCACATAAATGATTGACAGGTGGTGGCCCCACCCCCTCATTCACAGCAATGATTGACAGGTGGTGGCCCCACCCCCTCACAGAAATGATTGACAGGTGGTGGCCCTGCCCCCTCACTCACATAAATGATTGACAGGTGGCAGTGGCCCCGCCCCATCATGCACACAAATGATTGACAGGTGGTGGCCCCACCCCCTGACTCACATGATGAACTTGCTTGACTGACAGACGGCGGTGGCCATGCCCCCTCACTCACAGAAATGATTGACAGGTGGCAGTGACCCCACCCCATCACAAATGATTGACAGGTGCAGTAACTCCACCCAATCCCAAATGATTGACAGGTGGCAGTGACCCCACTCCCTTATTCACAGCAGTGATTGACAGGTGCAGTGACTCCACCCCATCACAAATGATTTGACAGGTGGTGGCCCTGCCCCCTCACTCACAGAAATGATTGACAGTTGTTGGCCCCACCCCCTCACTCACATAAATGATTGACAGGTGGTGGCCCCACCCCATCACAAATGATTGACAGGTGGTGGCCCTGCCCCCTCACTCACAGAAATGATTGACAGCTGTTGGCCCCACCCCCTCACTCACATAAATGATTGACAGGCGGTGGCCCCGCCCTCACTCCCAGCAATGATTGACAGGTGGTGGCCCCGCCCCCTGACTCACATGATGAACTCGCTGGACTGACAGACGGCGGTGGCCACGCCCCCTCACTCACAGCAATGATTGACAGTTGGTGGCCCCGCCCCCCAACTCACATGATGAACTCGCTGGCCTGACAGACGGCGGTGGCCACGCCCCCGATGATGACCCAGGGGTTGAGCACGGTCTGTCCCCCTGTCACCGACGTCCCCCCGTCCTCGGCCGCGTCCCGGAAGCCCTGGATGATCAGCGGCATCACCTTGTCCCGCTCCTGGGGGGACAGCGCGGGCCTGTCACCCATGGCGGGTCCCTGTCACCCCCCAGTGTCCCTGTCACCCCATCACTGTCCCTGTCACCCATGGGGGGTCCCTGTCACCCCATCACTGTCCCTGTCACCCCATCACTGTCCCTGTCACCCCTGGGGCCCTGTCATCCCTGGGTCTTTGTCACCCCCAATGTCTCTGTCACCCCTGGGTCCCTGTCACCCCATCACTGTCCCTGTCACCCTCTCAGTGTCCCCTGTCACCCCATCACTGTCCCTGTCACCCGCGGGTCCCTGTCACCCTCTCAGTGTCCCCTGTCACCCCTGGGGCCCTGTCACCCCATCACTGTCCCTGTCACCCTCTCAGTGTCCCCTGTCACCCCATCACTGTCCCTGTCACCCCCCCAGTGTCTCTGTCACCCCCCCAGTGTCCCTGTCAGCATCCCAATGTCCCCTGTCATTCCCTATGTCCTCTCTGTCACCGCTTGTGTCACTGTCACCTCCTGCGTTCCATCACCCCATCACTGTCCCTGTCACCCTCTCAGTGTCCCCTGTCACCCCCAGCATCCCTGTCACCCCATCACTGTCCCTGTCATCCCCTGTGTCCCCTGTCACTCCCTGTGTCACTGTCACCTCCTGTGTTCCATCACCCCCTCAGTGTCCCTGTCACCCCTGCAGGTCTCCTTGTCACCTTCTCAGCGTACTCTGTCACCTTCTGTGCTCCTGTCACCCTCTGTGTTTTCTGTCACTCCCTGTGTCCCTGTCACCTCCTGTGTCCTTGTCACCCTCTCAGTGTCCCCTGTCACCCCATCACTGTCCCTGTCACCATCCCAATGTCCCCTGTCATTCTCTATGTCCTTTCTGTCACTCCGTGTGTCACTGTCACCCCCTCAGTGTCCCTGTCACCTTCTCAGCGTACTCTGTCACCTCCTGTGCTCCTGTCACCCCCTGTGTCCTCTGTCATTCCCTGTGTCCCTGTCACCCCCTCAGTGTCCCCATCACCCCCCAGTACCTCCTGTCACCCCACCATGTCCCTGTCACCATCCCTGTCACCCTCCCCCATGTCCCCACTGTGACCCCCGATCCGTGTCACTGTCACCCTCACCTGTGCCCCATCACCCCCTCGGTGTCCCTGTGTGCCTGATGTCACTGTCACCCCCTGGCACAGTCACCCCACTGTGTCCCTGTGCCCCAGTGTCCCCTGTCACCCTGATGTCCCTGTCCCCACCCTGCTCTCGCCATCCACCTCTCCTGTGTCCCAGTGTCCCTTCCACATCCCTGTCACCCCTTCATGTCCTTGTCACCACCCTGCTCATGCCACCCACCTGTCCTGCCCTTGTGTCACTGAGTCCTTTCCACATCCCTGCCACCTCTTCATGTCCTTGTCACCACCCTGCCACCCCCTTACACCTGTCCCCGCTGTGTCTGTTGTCCCCACACTGTCCCCACCATGTCCCCCTGTGTCCCCTGTCCCTGTCACCTCAGCAGCATCAGGACATTGTCACACCCTGTGACAGAGGTGTGTCCCCATGTCCCTGTGTCCCCCCATGTCCCCTGTCCCTGTCACCTCCTCGGTCATGCGCTGGCTGACGCTCAGCACCATCAGGACATTGTCACACTCGGTGACAGGGCTGTGTCCCCATGTCCCCCCTGTGTCCCTGTGTCCCCATGTCCCCCCCGTGTCCCCTGTCCCTGTCACCTCCTCGGTCATGCGCTGGCTGACACTCAGCAGCATCAGGACATTGTCACAACCTGTGACAGGGGGGTGTCCCCATGTCCTTGTGTCCCCCCCATGTCCCCTGTCCCTGTCACCTCCTCGGTCATGCGCTGGCTGACGCTCAGCAGCATCAGGACATTGTCACACTCGGTGACAGAGGTGTGTCCCCATGTCCCCCCTGTGTCCCTGTGTCCTCTCCATGTCCCCCCTGTGTCCCCTGTCCCTGTCACCTCCTCGGTCATGCGCTGGCTGACGCTCAGCAGCATCAGGACGTTGTCACACTCGGTGACCCCCATGGCGTACAGGTCACTCAGGACGTTGGCGCAGGCGATGCGGCCCTGAAACGGAGGGAGGGGGTTTGGGGGGGATCCTGATGGGGTTTAGGGGGGATCCTGATGGGGTTTGGGGTCCCAAAAATGGGATTTGGGGGGATGCAAGGTGGATTTCGGGGCCTGGGGATTGAGTTTGAGGGGGTCCCAAGGGGATGTTGAGTGTTCTCTGGGAGGATTTGGGGTCCCCAGGTGGGATCTGGGGTCCCCAGGTGGGATTTAGGGAAGCCCAGGTTGGATTGAGGGGGTCCCAAGGGGATGTTGGGCGTTCCCTGGAAGGATTTGGGGTCCCCAGGAGGGATCTGGCAGGGTCAGGATGGGACTGGGGGTCCCCAGGAGGGATTTGGGATCCCCAGGTGGGATTTGAGGTCCCCAGGTGGGATCTGGCAGGGCCAGGATGGGACTGGGGGTCCCCAGGAGGGATTTGGGGTCCCCAGGTGGGATCTGGGGTCCCCAGGTGGGATTTAGGGAAGCCCAGGTTGGAGTTGAGGGGGTCCCCAGGTGGGATTTGGGGTCCCCAGGCGGGATCTGGGGTCCCCAGGCGGGATCTGGCAGGGTCAGGATAGGACTGGGGGACCCCAGGTGGGATCTGGGGTCTCCAAGTGGGATTTGGGGTCCCCAGGTGGGATTTAGGGAAGCCCAGGTTGTAGTCGAGGGGGTCCCCAGGGGATGTTGGGCATTCCCTGGGAGGATTTGGGGTCCCCAGGTGGGATCTGGCAGGGCCAGGATGGGACTGGGGGTCCCCAGGTGGGATTTAGGGGGGTGTAGAGGAGGATATTGGGATATTTGGCACATTAAGAATATCTGCAGATGAAATTTAGGGGGGGGTTGCAGAAGGATTTGGGATCCTCAGGGAGGGATTTGTGGGGTCCAGGGTAGAACTGGGGAACCCCAAATGGATTTGCAGAGGGGTCTGGGAAGATCTGTGGGTCCCAAGAGGGAGAATCAGGGGGCTCAGGGGGGAAATGAGGGAACCCCTGAAGGGTTCTGGGGGGTTTTGGGTCCTTGGGGGGTTGGATTCAGGAGACCCCCGGCAGGAATTTGGGGTTTCCCAGGAGTCCTGACAGGATGTGAGGTGTCCCCAGGGGTAATTTTGGGGTGCAAGGGGCATTTCTGGGGTTCCAGAGGCGTTCAGGAGGTGCAGGAGGGGAGTGTGGGTACCATCATGTAGGGGTCATCGATGATGGGGTAGAAGAAGTCGGTGGTCTGCACCAGAGAGAGCCCCCCGTGCCGCAGCGGGATCACACACGAGTCCAGCCCGATGCCTGCGGGACCCAGGGGTCAGGGGGACACCCAGGGGTCAGGGGGGCACCCAGGGGTCAGGGGGGCACCCAGCCCAGCATGGGGACACCCAGCCCAGACTGGGGACACCCAGCCCTGCACCAGAGAGAGCCCCCCGTGCCGCAGCGGGATCACACACGAGTCCAGCCCGATGCCTGTGGGCACCCAGGAGTCAGGGGGGCACCCAGGGGTCAGGGGGGCACCCAGGGGTCAGGGGGGCACCCAGCCCAGCAGGGGGACACCCAGGGGTCAGGGGGACACCCAGCCCAGCATGGGGACACCCAGCCCTGCACCAGAGAGAGCCCCCCGTGCCGCAGCGGGATCACACACGAGTCCAGCCCGATGCCTGCAGGACCAGGGGTCAGGGGGACACCCAGCCCAGCATGGGGACACCCAGTCCAGCACGGGGACACTGAGGATTCAGGGGGTACTGAACCCAGCATGGGGGGCACAGCGTGCTCAGGGGGGCATGACGGGGGCACCCAGCCCAGCACGGGGACACCCAGCCCAGCACAGGGACACCCAGCCCAGCACAGGGACACTGAGAGTTCAGGGGGGCACAAGGGGGGCACCAAGTCCAGCATGGGGACACCAAGCCCAGTATGGGGACACCGAGTGGGGCACCGAGCCCTGCATGGGGGCACTGAGCCCAACAGGGGGGGGCACCAAGTGCTGAGGGGGACACTGAGCCCTGCATGGGGACACTGAGGGTTCGAGGGGCACTGAGGCCAGTACCCAGCCCAGCATGGGGACACCAAGCTCAACATCGAGACACCCAGCCCAGCATGGGGGACACTGAGGGTTCAGGGGGGCACGAGCGGGGCACGAGCCCAGCATGGGGACACTGAGCCCAGCATGGGGACATCGAGCCCAGCATGGGGACACTGAGCCCAACAGGGGGGGCACCGAGTGCTGAGGGGGACACTGAGCCCAGCACGGGGGCACTGAGGGTTCAGGGGGGCACCAAGCCCAGACTGGGGACACCGAGCCCAGCATGAGGGGCACCCAGTCCAGCATGGGGGGCACCAAGTGCTCAGGGGGACACTGAGCCCAGCATGGGGACACTGAGGGTTCAGGGGGGCACAAGAGGGGCACTGAGCCCAGCATGGGGACACTGAGGGTTCAGGGGGGCACTGAGCCCAACACGGGGGGCACCGAGTGCTGAGGGGGACACCGAGGGTTCAGGGGGCACGAGGGGGGCATGAGAGTTACACCGAGCGCTCAGGGGGGCATGAGGGGGGCACCGAGCCCAGCATGGGGGGCACTGAGTGCTCAGGGGGGCACCGAGCCCTGCACGGGGACACTGAGCCCAGCATGGGGGGCACTGAGTGCTCAGGGGGACACTGAGCCCAGCATGGGGGCACTGAGTGCTCAGGGGGACACTGAGCCCAGTATGGGGGCACTGAGTGCTCAGGGGGACACTGAGCCCAGTATGGGGGCACTGAGTGCTCAGGGGGACACTGAGCCCAGTATGGGGGCACTGAGCACAGCATGGGGACACCGAACCCAGCATGGGGACACGAGGGGGGCACCCAGCCCAGCATGGGGGCACAGAGTGCTCAGGGGAGCACCCAGCCAACATGGGGACACCCAGCCCAGCATGGGGGGCACCGACTGCTCAGGGGGAGACCGAGCACTCCAGGGGGCACCCAGTCCTGCATGGGGGGCACCCAGTCCTCAGGGCAGCACCCAGCCCTGCATGGGGGGCACCCAGCCCTGCATGGGGGGCACCCAGCCCTGCATGGGGGGCACAGACCCGCTGGGGGTGGGAGACGCAGGGACGTGGCAGAACCGGATGGGGAGGAAAACACGGATCCTGTTCGGGGGTGGGGAGGGGGGACCGGATCTGAGGGCACGGATCCTGCTCGGGGGTGGGGATGGGACCGGATCTGAGGGCACGGATCCTGGTGGAGGGGGGGGGTGACCGGATCTGAGGGGGCCCCTCCCGTCCCCTCCCCTCCCGCTGCTCCTCCCCCCCGCTCCCGCGCCCTTTGCCCCCTGCTCTCCTCGGGCAACCTTTGCCCCGTTCCCCCCTCACGTGTCTGAGCCCCCCCCGGTCTGTCCTGCGCCGTCCAGACCCCCTCGAGGCCCCTCAGGCCCCCCCGCCATGTCCGTGAGCCCCCTCCGAGCCCTCCCGTCCTCCCCCTGGGCCCCTCCTCGCCCCTCGAGACCCCCAGCGCCCTCTCTGAGGGCTCCCCGAGGCCTCTCAGGCCCCCTCAGCCGCATCTCTGAGCCACCCCCACAGCCCCCAGAGACCTCCCGGGACCCCCGAGACCTCCCCACTCTCACCCAGCGCCGGGGCCCCGCCGCTCTCCGCTTCCGCCCCTTCCCCTCCGCCTCCTCCTCCCGGGCGCTGTCCCTCGAGTCCCGCTAGGAGCTTGAGCAGCGTCTCCTGCGGGACTTTGCAGCCTCAGCCGCGCAGTTCCCCGTAGGCCGTGAGGCGCCAGGACGGGTCCAGGCCCAGCGCCGCGGGGTCGAAGCGCCGCGACCCGCCCGGCACCGCCGCCATCTTGGAATGCACCGGCCCGCCGAGCGCCGCCGCTTCTGATTGGCTGCGGCGCTGCCGCCCACGGGCGCTGATTGGGCAGCGTCTGAAGAACGCGGGAGGAGATTGGTCAGTTCTGAGGGGAGGAGGTGGTGAGGGTGGTGGGCGGGGGCTAAGGGGGTGTGACAGCTGATGAGAACGGTGATTGGTCTGAAGGCCAACGGGGCGTGGCTTACGGGGAAGAGAGGCTGGAACAGCGCGCGACGGTGGCGGGAAGCGCGCGAGGCGAGCGCTGACTGGTCGGACTAGCCTTGGGGGCGGGGCGCACGGCGGAAACGCGCGCAGGGATTGGCTGGACCGAAAAGAGGCGGAGCCGCTCCCCCCTCGGTGGGCGGGGCCGCAGCGTGGCCGGAAGCGGAAGTGTTGGGCAGGTGCCACCATGGCGGCCCCGGGGACGGCGGACGGCGGCGGCGGCTCCGGCGACTCCGCGGGGCCCGCGACGGGTGAGGGGGGGACGGGCGGGGGCGCCGGGGAGCGGCTGCGGGGCAGGAGGACCCGGGCAGAGCCGTGTGGGGAATGCGGGGCGGGGGATCCGGCCGGGGGTCTGATGGGGGCTCTGGGGGTCCAGAGGATCCGGGGGCCGGGGGGCGATGGAGCGGAGCAGGGGGCGCCCATGGAGGGCGGGGGCGGTTTTGGGGTGCGGGGCAGAGATGGCAGAGGGGTCTTGGACTGTGGGGCAGAGCCGGGGAGCTCCGTGGGCAGTGAGGGGGGTCCCGCCGTGCGACCCGCAAGTCACCCCCGGTGTCCTGGCGGGTGAAGTTCCCCGTCCCCGGGTGCTCGCGGGGAGCTCGGCCCGGTGTCCCCGCTCCCGGTGACATGCCGCTGTCCCCGCAGTGTCGCGGCGGGTGAAGTACGCCAGCCTGGGCGTGCTGGTGCTGCAGAACGCGTCCCTCGTGCTCAGCATCCGCTACGTGCGGACCCTGCCCGGGGAGCGATTCCTGCCCACCACGGCCGTGGTGATGGCCGAGGCCATGAAGGGCAGCGCCTGCCTGCTGCTGCTGCTCATCCAGCACCGCGGTGAGCCGGGGGACATGGGGACATCGGGGGGGACACTGGGGACATGGGGGGGACACGGGCTGTGCCTGCTGCTGCTGCTCATCCAGCACCGCGGTGAGCCGGGGGACATGGGGGGGACATGGGGACATGGGGGGGACACGCTCTGTGCCTGCTGCTGCTGCTCATCCAGCACCGGGGTGAGCCTGGGGACATGGGGGGGGACACTGGGGACATGGGGGGGACACGGGCTGTGCCTGCTGCTGCTCATCCAGCACCAGGGGTGACACTGGGGACATGGGGGGGACACTGGGGACATGAGGGGACACGGTCTGTGCCTGCTGCTGCTGCTCATCCAGCACCGCGGTGAGCCTGGGGACATGGGGGGGACACTGGGGACATGGGGGGGACATTGGGGACATGGGGGGGACATGGGGGGGACACGGTCTGTGCCTGCTCATCCAGCACAGGGGGACACTGGGGACATGGGGGGGACACTGGGGACACTGGGGACATGGGGGGGACATTGGGGACATGGGAGGGACACGGTCTGTGCCTGCTGCTCCTGCTCAGCCAACACAGGGGGACACTGGGGACATGGGGGTGACACTGGGGACCTGGGGGGGACACTGGGGACATGGGGGGGACACTGGGGGGACACGGTCTGTGCCTGCTGCTCCTGTTCGTGCAGCACTGGGTGACACTGGGGACCTGGGGGGGACACTGGGGACATGGGGGGGACACTGGGGACACGGTCTGTGCCTGCTGCTCCTGTTCGTGCAGCACTGGGGGACACTGGGGACATGGGGGGGACACTGGCGACATGGGGGGGACATTGGGGACATGGTCTGTGCCTGCTGCTGCTGCTTATCCAGCACTGGGGTGAGCCTGGGGACATGGGGGGGAACACTGGGGACCTGGGGGGGACACTGGGGACATGGGAGGGACACTGGGGACATGGGGGGGACACGGGCTGTGCCTGCTGCTGCTGCTCATCCAGCACCAGGGGTGACACTGGGGACATGGGGGGGACACTGGGGACATGAGGGGACACTGGGGACACAGGGGGGTCCTTGGCAGAGATGTGGGGGACACGAGGAGACATCAGGGTCTCATGCTGGGGACACGAGGGGACATGGGAGACTCATGGTGGGGACACTGGGGGGTGGCAGTGACACAGTGGTCACAGCCAGCCCGGGGCAGTGTCCCCTGTCCCTGAGCCCTGTCCCCCCCCAGGCAGTGTCCCCTGTCCCTGAGCCCTGTCCCCCCCCGGGCAGTGTCCCCTGTCCCTGAGCCCTGTCCCCCCCTGGGCAGTGTCCCCTGTCCCCTGTCCCTGAGCCCTGTCCCCCCCAGGCAGTGTCCGGCAGACGGCGGTGACGCTGCACGAGGCCGTGGTGGGACAGTTTGGGGACACTCTGCGCCTGGCTGTCCCCTCCCTGATCTACACCCTGCAGAACAACCTGCAGTACGTGGCCATCTCCAACCTGCCCGCGGCCACCTTCCAGGTGGGACACGGGGGGGTGACACTGGGGACCGGGGGGGTGTCCCTGTGACAGTCACGGTGTCTGTGTCCTGGTGTCCCTGTGACAGTCACGGTGTCTTTGTCCTCGTGTCCCTGTGACAGTCACAGTCTGTCCTCGTGTCCTTGTGACAGTCACAGTGTCTCTGTCCTCGTGTCCTTGTGACAGTCACTGTGTCTGTCCTCGTGTCCCTGTGACAGTCACAGTGTCTCTGTCCTTGTGTCCCTGCTGGTGACAGTTACAGTGTCTCTGTCCTCGTGTCCCTGTGACAGTCACAGTGTCTCTGTCCTCGTGTCCCTGCTGGTGACAGTCCTGTCCCAGTGTCCATGTCTCTGTTCCCACACCTGTGTCCTGCAGGTGACCCTGTTCTCATCCCGGTCCCCAGGTGTCCCTGTCCTTGCTGACCCACAGGTGACCATCCCTGCTGTCCCCATGTGTCCCTGTCCCTGTGTGTCCCTGTCCCCAGGTGACCATCCCTGCTGTACCCATGTGTCCCTGTCCCCCAGTGACATCCCCATCCCCGCTGTCCCCATGTGTCCCTGTCCCTGTGTGTCCCTATCCCCAGGTGACGATCCCAGCTGTCCCCGTGTGTCCCTGTCCCCCGGTGACATCCCCATCCCCGCTGTCCCCATGTGCCCCTGTCCCTGTGTGTCCCTGTCCCCTGGTGACATCCCTGCTGTCCCTATGTGTCCCTGGCTCCAGGTGACCATGTCAGCTGTCCCCCGGTGACATCCCCGTCCCCCTGTCCCCGTGTGTCCCTGTGTGTCCCTGTCCCCCGATGACATCCCCGCCCCGCTGTCCCCCCAGGTGTCCCTGTCCCCCGGTGACACCCTGCGCCGCTGTCCCTGTGTGTCCCTGTCCCCAGGTGACACCCCTGTCCCCGTGTGTCCCTGTCCCCCGGTGACACCCCCGCCCCCCTGTCCCTGTGTGTCCCTGTCCCCTGGTGACACCCCGCCCCGCTGCCCCCGCAGGTGACATCCCCGTCCCCACTGTCCCCATGTGTCCCTCTCTCCCGGTGACACCCCCGCCCCGCTGTCCCCACAGGTGACATCCCCGCCCCCCTGTCCCCATGTGTCCCTGTCCCCCAGTGACACCCCGCCCCGCTGTCCCCGCAGGTGACACCCCCGCCCCCCTGTCCCTGTGTGTCCCTGTGTGTCCCTATCCCCCGGTGACATCCCTGTCCCCGCTGTCCCTGTGTGTCCCTGTGTGTCCCTCTCCCCAGGTGACACTCCTGCCCCGCTGTCCCTGTCCCCAAGTGACATCCCCGCCCCCCTGTCCCTGTGTGTCCCTCTCCCCCGGTGACATCCCCGTCCCCGCTGTCCCTGTGTGTCCCTGTCCCCAGGTGACACCCCTGTCCCCGTGTGTCCCTGTCCCCCGGTGACACCCCGCCCCGCTGTCCCTGTGTGTCCCTCTCCCCCGGTGACACCCCGCCCCGCTGTCCCTGTGTGTCCCTGTATGTCCCCGTGTGTCCCTCTCCCCCTGGTGACACCCCTGCCCCGCTGCCCCCACAGGTGACATCCCCGCCCCCCTGTCCCCGTGTGCCCCTCTTCCCCGGTGACATCCCCACCCCCCTGTCCCTGTGTGTCCCTCTCCCCCGGTGACACCCCCGCCCCGCTGTCCCCATGTGTCCCTGTCCCCCGGTGACACCCCGCCCCACTGTCCCTGTGTGTCCCTGTTCCCAGGTGACACCCCTGTCCCCATGTGTCCCTGTCCCCCGGTGACACCGCGCCCCGCTGTCCCTGTGTGTCCCTGTGTGTCCCTGTGTGTCCCTGTCCCCCGGTGACACCCCGCCCCGCTGTCCCCGTGTGTCCCTGTTCCCAGGTGACACCCCTGTCCCCATGTGTCCCTGTCCCCCGGTGACACCGCGCCCCGCTGTCCCTGTGTGTCCCTGTGTGTCCCTGTGTGTCCCTGTCCCCCGGTGACACCCCCGCCCCGCTGTCCCTGCTGTCCCTGTGTGTCCCCCTCCCCCGGTGACACCCCGCCCCGCTGTCCCCGCAGGTGACATTCCCACCCCGCTGTCCCCCTCAGTGACACCCCGCCCCGCTGTCCCCGCAGGTCACCTACCAGCTGAAGATCCTGACCACGGCGCTGTTCTCGGTGCTGCTGCTGGGCACGGCGCTGTCGCGGCTGCAGTGGCTGTCGCTGGCGCTGCTGTTCGCGGGGGTGGCGCTGGTGCAGGCGGAGCAGGCCCGGGCCGTGCCCTCGGCCGCGGCTCTGTCGCCGTCCCCGGGCCCCGAGGCGCCGGCGCAGAGCTACGCCGTGGGGCTGGCGGCCGTGGCCGCCTCCTGCCTGTCCTCGGGCTTCGCCGGCGTTTACTTCGAGCGGCTCCTCAAGCGCTCGGGCGGCTCCATCTGGGTGCGCAACGTGCAGCTGGGCGCCGTGGGCACGGCCGTGGGGCTGGGAGCGATGCTGGCCGCCGAGGGCCCGGCCGTGGCCGCGCTCGGCTTCTTCTACGGCTACAACGGCGCCGTGTGGGCCGTGGTGGTCAACCAGGCGGCCGGGGGGCTGCTGGTGGCCGTGGTGGTTCGCTACGCCGATAACATCCTCAAGGGGTTCGCCACGGCGCTGTCCATCCTGGCCTCCACGGCCGCCTCCGCGCACCTCTTCGGGTTCCGGCCCCGCGCGCCCTTCCTGGCCGGCACCGCCATGGTCCTGGCGGCCGTGGTGCTCTACGGGCGGCCCCGGGGAGCCGGGGGGCGCAGCCAGGACAGCGGCAAGTCAGTGGGGCCCTAGGGGTGGGGACAGCCTGGGGGATGGTCTGGGGGACAGCCTGGGCTGGCCGGGGGTCAGCGGGGCCGTAGGGATGGGGACAGCCTGGGGCTGGCCCTGACCCACTGGGGAGGGGGGAGGGGATGGGGGGGGACTGTGAGCGGGGGAGGGGATCCAGCAGCTGTGGGGATGCAGATGTGGGGTCTGTAAGTCTGGGGATTCAGCTGTGGGGATCCAGCAGCTGTGGAGATCCAGCTGTGGGGTCTGTAGGTGTGGGGATCCAGCAGCTGTGGGGATGCAGCTGTGGGGTCTGTAGGTGTGGGGATCCAGCTGTGGGGTCTGCAGGTGTGGGGATCCAGCAGCTGTGGGGATGCAGATGTGGGGTCTGTAGGTGTGGGGATCCAGCTGTGGGGTCTGCAGGTGTGGGGATCCAGCAGCTGTGGGGATGCAGATGTGGGGTCTGTAAGTCTGGGGATCCAGCTGTGGGGATCCAGCAGCTGTGGAGATCCAGCTGTGGGGTCTGTAGGTGTGGGGATCCAGCAGCTGTGGGGATCCAGCTGTGGGGTCTGTAGGTGTGGGGATCCAGCTGTGGGGTCTGCAGGTGTGGGGATCCAGCAGCTGTGGGGATGCAGCTGTGGGGTCTGTAGGTGTGGGGATCCAGCTGTGGGGTCAGCAGGTGTAGGGATCCAGCTGTGGGGATCCAGCAGGTGTAGGGATCCAGCAGGTGTGGGGATCCAGCTCTGGGGATCCAGCTGCTGTGGGAATGCAGATGTGGTGTCAGCAGGTGTGGGGATCCAGCAGCTGTGGGGATCCAGCTGTGGGGTCTGCAGGTGTGGGGATCCAGATGTGGAGTCTGCAGGTGTAGGGATTCAGCTGTGGGGATCCAGCAGGTGTGGTGTCAGTAGCTGTGGGGATGCAGGTGTGTGGTCTGCAGGTGTGAGGATCCAGCTGTGGGGATCCAGTTATGGGGCCAGCAGCTGTGGGGACCCGGCTATGGGGTCAGCAGATGTGAGGATCCAGCTGTGGGGTCTGCAGATGTGGGGTCAATAGGTGTGGGGATCCAGCAGCTGTGGGGATCCAGCTGTGGAGACCCACATGTGGAAATCCAGCAGCTGTGGGGATCCAGCAGGTGTAGGGATCCAGCTGTGGGGACCCAGCTGTGGGGTCAGTAGGTGTGGGGATCCAGCAGCTGTGGAGATCCAGATGTGGAGACCCACATGTGGAGACCCAGCTGTGGGGTCAGCAGGTGGCAGGGTCTCGTTAGCGCTCATTAAGGCTCATTAAGGCTCATTAAGGCTCATTAAGGCTCATTAAGGCTCATTAAGGCTCATTAAGGCGGTGGAGGAGCTGGGGGGCTCAGCAGCTGAGGGGACCCCGACCTTGGCCTTCCTTAGGTGCTGGGGACTCATTAAGGTTCGTTAGGAGGTGGTGGAGGTTCATTAAGGCTCATTAGGAGGTGGTGAAGGTTCATTAAGGCTCATTAGGAGGTGGTGGAGGTTCATTAAGGCTCATTAGGAGGAGGTGATGAAGGTTCATTAAGGCTCATTAGGAGGGAGTGAAGGTTCATTAAGGCTCATTAGGCTCATTAGGGGGGAGTGAAGGTTCATTAAGGCTCATTAAGGTTCATTAAAGCTCATTAGGGACCTGGAGAGGTTCATTAGTCCTGGGGGGGGCTCATTAAGGCTCATTAGGGGCTGATGGGGCTCGTTAGGGGATGGGGAGCTCGTTAATACTCGGTATTAATTAGTGGGGGCTCATTAAGGCTCGTTGGGTGCTGGGGGGACCCTGAGGTGGAGGTGAATGAGGTCAGGGGCTAATTAGATCCGGGGTTAATGAGGTCAGAGGTTAATGAGGGCAGGGGTTAATGAGGGCAGAGTTAATGAGGGCAGGGGTTAATGAGGGCAGAGTTAATGAGGGCAGGGGTTAATGAGGTCAGGGGTTAATGAGGGCAGGGGTTAATGAGGGCAGGGGTTAATGAGGGCAGAGTTAATGAGGGCAGAGTTAATGAGGGCAGGGGTTAATGAGGGCAGAGTTAATGAGGTCAGGGGTTAATGAGGGCAGAGTTAATGAGGTCAGGGGTTAATGAGGGCAGAGTTAATGAGGGCAGGGGTTAATGAGGGCAGAGTTAATGAGGTCAGGGGTTAATGAGGGCAGAGTTAATGAGGGCAGAGTTAATGAGGGCAGGGGTTAATGAGGGCAGAGTTAATGAGGGCAGGGGTTAATGAGGGCAGAGTTAATGAGGTCAGGGGTTAATGAGGTTAATGAAGGAACTCTGGGTTAATGAGGTCAGAGGTTAGTGAGGTCAGAGGTTAATGAGGTCAGGGGTTAATGAGGTCAGAGGTTAGTGAGGTCAGAGGTTAATGAGGTCAGGGGTTAATGAGGGCAGAGGTTAGTGAGGTCAGGGGTTAATGGGGTCAGGGGTTAATGAGGTCAGAGGTTAATGAGGTCAGGGGTTAATGAGGTCAGAGGTTAATGGGGTCAGGGGTTAATGAGGTCAGAGGTTAATGAGGGCAGAGGTTAATGAGGGCAGGGGTTAATGAGGGCAGGGGTTAATGAGGGCAGGGGTTAATGAGGGCAGAGTTAATGAGGTCAGGGGTTAATGAGGGCAGAGTTAATGAGGTCAGGGGTTAATGAGGTTAATGAAGCAGCTCTGGGTTAATGAGGTCAGGGGTTAATGGGGTCAGGGGTTAATGAGGGCAGAGTTAATGAGGTCAGGGGTTAATGAGGTCAGGGGTTAATGGGGTCAGGGATTAATGAGATTGGGGTTAATGAGGTCGGGTTAATGGGGTCGGGGTTAATGAGGTTAATGAAGCAGCAATGGGTGAATGAGGTCAGAGGTTAATGAGGTCAGGGGTTAATGAGGTTAATGAAGGAACTCTGGGTTAATGAGGTCAGAGGTTAGTGAGGTCAGGGGTTAATGAGGTCAGGGGTTAATGAGGTCAGAGGTTAGTGAGGTCAGAGGTTAATGAGGTCAGGGGTTAATGGGGTCAGGAGTTAATGAGGTCAGCAGGGTTAATGGGGTCAGGAGTTAATGAGGTCAGAGGTTAATGAGGTCAGGGGTTAATGAGATCAGGGGTTAATGAGATCAGGGGTTAATGAGGGCAGAGTTAATGAGGTCAATGAAGCAGCTTTGGGTTAATGAGGGGCTCACTGGGACCCCCGGCCCCCCCTCTGGGTTCCCCTCCCCCCCCCCCCCCCGTGTTTCCCCTCCCCCCCCCCGTGTTTTCCCTCCCCCCCCGCCCCCCCGCCGTGGGGGAGGGGCCGATGTACAGATTTTATAGGGGGGGAGGGGCCGGGCGCGTTTTTAACGAGGTTTGGGGCTAATAAAGGCGGATTTGGTTAACGGCGCGTGCTGGGGGGGCACTAACACACTAACACGGGCCCTATAGAATCCATAGGGACTGCCTGGGGGTATGGGATCCTTAGGGACTGCCTGGGGCCCTATAGAATCCATAGGGACTGCCTGGGGCCCTATAGAATCCATAGGGACTGCCTGGGGGTATGGGATCCATAGAGACTGCCTGGGGCCCTATAGAATCCATAGGGACTGCCTGGGGCCCTATAGAATCCATAGGGACTGCCTGGGGCTCTATAGAATCCATAGGGACTGCCTGGGGCCCTATAGAATCCATAGGGACTGCCTGGGGCTCTATAGAATCCATAGGGACTGCCTGGGGCCCTATAGAATCCATAGGGACTGCCTGGGGGGACTGGGATCCATAGGGACTGCCTGGGACCCTATAGAATCCATAGGAGACCCCCCCCGGGCTGTATAGAATCCTTAGGCAGTGCCCAGGGCCCTATAGAATCCATAGGGACTCTCCTGGATGCCATAGGGACCCTCCCTCAGGCTGTATGGGATCCATAGGAAGTGCCCAGGGCCCTATAGAATCCATAGGGACTCTCCTGGCTGCTACAGCTCCCCCCCTCCCCCCCAAGGCTGTATGGGATCCATAGGGTCCACCCAGAGCCCTATAGAATCCATAGGGACTCTCCTGGATGCCATAGGTACCCCCCCCCAGGGCTGTATAGGATCCATAGGAACTGCCCAGGGCGATATAGAATCTATAGAGACTTTCCTGGATGCTATAGGTGCCCCCCTCCAAGGCTATATGGGATCCATAGGAAGTGCCCAGAGCCCTGTAGAATCCATAGGAGACTCCCCGGGCTGTATGGGATCCATAGGAACTGCCTGGAGCCCTATAGAATCCATAGGGGACCCCTGGGCTGTATAGGATCCATAAGGACTGCTCAGGCCATGTGGGATCCATAGGAAGTGTCCAGGGCCCTATAGAATCCATAGGGACTCTCCTGGATGCCACAGGTACCCCCCCAGGCTGTATAGGATCCATAGGAAGTGCCCAGGGCCCTATAGAATCCATAGGGCCCCCCCCCCCCGGGCTGTATAGGATCCATAGGAAGTGTCCAGGGCCCTATAGAATCCATAGGGACTCTCCTGCATGCCACAGGTAACCCCCCCCAGGCTGTATAGGATCCATAGGAAGTGCCCAGGGCCCTATAGAATCCATAGAAGACCCCTCCCCGGACTGTATAGGATACATAGGAAGTGCCCAGAGCCCTATAGAATCCATAGGGACTCTCCTGGATGCCACAAGTACCCCCCTCCCCAGGCTGTATGGGATCCATAGGGACCACCCAGGGCCATACAGGATCCACCTGAGCTGTCTCCAGCCCCTATAGAACCCACCTGGACTCCCCCAGGGCCGTACAGGATCCATAGGGACCCCCCAGGGCCGTACAGGATCCATAGGGGTCTCAGCCCCGGGGTCTCTCTCTCTTGCAGGTCTCCCAACAAGGACAAGGGCACCTGACGGCACCCAGCGACCCCTAAAGAATCCATATGGACCCTCCCCTTCCCCCCTGTCCCTATAGGGGCCATATGGATCCTTCAGTCCCTATAGGGCCCATATAGAGCCCTCAGTCTCTATAGGGGCCATATGGACACTCCTGGTCCTTATAGGGCCCATATGGACACCACCCCCTCTCTGGGGGCTATAGGGACCACTGACACCCCCAGGTCCCTATAGGGTCCATATGGATCCCTCCTCCCCCCCATCCCTATAGGGAACTCAGGGACACTCCTGGTCCCTATAGAGCCCATATGGACCCCTCAGTCCCTATAGGGATCATATGGACACTCCTGGTCCCTGTAAGGGCCATATGGACACTCCCCCCCCTATGGGGGCTATAGGGACCACTCACACCCCCAGGTCCCTATAGGGCCCATATGGACCCCTCAGTCCCTATAGGGATCATATAGACACTCTTGGTTCCTATAGGGCCCATATGGATTCTCCCCCCTCTCTGGGGGCTATAGGGACCACTCACATCCCCAGGTCTCTATAGGGCCCATATGGACACTCCTGGTCCCTATTAGGGCCCATATGGATCCCTCCTCTCCCCCGTGCCTATAGGGAACTCAGGGACACTCCTGGTCCCTATAGCAGCCATATGGACACTCCCCGCCTCCCCCGGGGGCTATAGGGACCGCTCGCTCCCCCCGGGTCCCTATAGGGCCCATATAGACACTCCCCGCCTCCCCCGGGGGCTATAGGGACCGCTCGCCCGCCCCGGGTCCCTATAGGGCCCATATGGACACTACCCCGGGTCCCTATAGGGCCCATACGGCCCCGCCGCGCGGTTTTTGGTGTCAATTAAGACGATTTTGGTCAAAGCGTTTTCTCCGCCCGATCGCCAGGGGGCGCCACCCCCCCCGCAGCACCTCTGCGCATGCGCCGCCCCTCGCGCTCCTATTGGCCGGCCGGGAATGATTGACAGGAACCATCGAGGCGAGGCTTTATTGGTGCCAGAGCGGTCGCGCGGCACTTCCGCTCGGGAAAGGGCGGGAAGCGCCACGAAGCGGAAGTTGGGATCATAGAGAGGCGCTTCCGGCGGCGCGGAGCGCCCCCCAGCGGAGCGGCCGCGCTCTGTGGCGCCCGCTCCTCCCAGTGCTCCCAGTTCCTCCCAGTGCCCTCCCAGAGCCTCAGCGCAGCAGCCGGGCCAGCACCCAGCAGCCCAGCGTCACCCAGTGACTGGCCCAGTTCAGCTCTGACCACTTGCGCACCGTGTAAGCCATGCCGTAACCCTGAGGGGACAAGATGGCGTCGGGGGCGCTCCCAACGCTGAGGGCGACCCCAAACCTTAGGGAGGGTCTGGGGGGAGCTCGGGGGGTCCCACCTGTTCCTCCACGGTGTCCTCGGCCTCCACGTCAAACAGGGCACCCAGGTAGGACAGGTGGAACAGGGCCAGGGCGCCCAGGGCTCCGTTCAGTGCTCGCACCCACAGCGTCTGCAGGGACCCCAGGAACCTTCAGAGACCCCCCCAAATCCCCCCGTGTTCACTGCTCGCACCCACAGCACCCGCAGGGACCCCAGGAACCTTCAGAGACCCCCCCTAAACCCCTGCAGGACCCCCCCAATTCCCCCCGTGTTCACTGCTCGCACCCACAGGGTCTGCAGGGACCCCAGACCCCAAGGAACCCCCAAATTCCCCCATTGAGTGCTGGCACCCACAGCACCTGCAGGACCTCTGAATCCCCTTGTTGTGCACCCAGGGACCACCAGCCCTCCCCAAAACCCCCTCAGAGCCCCCCAAACTCTCTGCTCTCCCCCTGGGGCCCCCAAACTCCCCCACCCAGGGGTCCCCAAACCTCCCCCATCCTGCCCTCCATGACCACCTCAGAGACCACCCTGGGACCCCCCCAACCCCTCTGAGCCCCTCCCCACTCCCCAGGGACCCCCCAGTGCCCCCATCTCACGTTCTTGTGCCGGTGGCTGCAGTTGGGGGGGCAGCGCTTGGACAGGACACAGGCATCAAAGATGGCGGCCAAGCGCTGCCTCAGGGCTGGGAGGGCAGGGCGGGGTCAGGGGGAGCCACGCCCATCCTAGGACGTGCCCCTCGGAGCCCCGCCCATCACTGCAGGCTCCACCCACATCTCACAGCCCCACCCATCACTGCAGGCCACACCCACATCTCACAGCCACGCCAATCACTGTGGGCTCCACCCACATCTCACAGCCCCGCCCATCACTGCAGGCTCCACCCACATCTCACAGCCCCACCCATCACTGCAGGCCACACCCACATCTCACAGCCACGCCAATCACTGTGGGCTCCACCCACATCTCACAGCCCTGCCCATCACTGCAGGCCACACCCATCACTGCAGGCCACACCCACATCTCACAGCCCCGCCCATCACTGCAGGCCCCACCCACATCTCACAGCCCCGCCCATCACTGCAGGCTCCACCCACACCTTCACAGCCCCACCCATCACTGCAGGCCCCACCCATCACTGCAGGCCACACCCATCACTGCAGGCCACACCCATCACTGCAGGCCACACCCACACTCTTACAGCCCCACCCATCACTGCAGGCCCCGCCCTCACAGCCCCACCCATCACTGCAGGCTCCACCCACATCTCACAGCCCCGCCCATCACTGAAGGCTCCACCCACACCCTCACAGCCCCTACATTACTGCTGGCCACACCCACATCTCACAGCCCCGCCCAACCATCACTGCAGGCCCCCCCCACCCCTGCAGCCCCACCCTCACAGCCTCACCCATCACTGCAGGCCACACCCACATCTCACAGCCCCACCCATCACTGCAGGCCCCACCCTCACAGCCCTGCCCATCACTGCAGGCCACACCCACTTCCCAGAGCCCCGCCCATCACTACGGACCCCACCCACATCTCACAGCCCCGCCCATCACTGCAGGCCCCACCCACACCCTCACAGCCCTGCCCATCACTGCGGACCCCACCCACATCTCACAGCCCCGCCCATCACTGCAGGCCCCACCCACATCTCACAGCCCTGCCCATCACTGCAGGCTCCACCCTCATCTCACAGTCCCACCCATCACTGCAGGCCCCACCCATCACTTCAGGCTCCACCCTCACAGCCCCACCCATCACTGCAAGCCCCACCCACATCTCACAGCCCTGCCCATCACTACAGGCTCCACCCATCACTGCAGCCCCACCCTCACAGCCCCACCCATCACTGCAGGCCCCACCCACATATTAGAGCCCTGCCCATCACTGCAGGCTCCACCCACACCCTCACAGCCCCACCCATCACTGCAGGCCACACCCACATCTCACAGCCCCGCCCATCACTGCAGGCCCCACCCACACCCTCACAGCCCCACCCATCACTGCAGGCCCCACCCACACCCTCGCAGCCCCACCCATCACTGCAGGCCACACCCACATCTCACAGCCCCACCCATCACTGCAGGCTCCACCCTCAGAGCCCCGCCCATCACTGCAGGCCCCGCCCATCACTGCAGGCCCCACCCACATCTCACAGCCCTGCCCACTGCTCAGGCCCCGCCCACACTTTCCTGTCAATCACAGCATTGAAGCCCCACCCACATCTGGCTCCACTTACACCTTTAGGCCACGCCCACCTTTATAGCCCCACCCACTTTGCAGCCCCGCCCACCACAGCAAACCCCATTTGGCCCCGCCCCTTAAAGGGCCAGCGCTGACCGTGCTCGGCGTAGGTGATGAGGCCCAGGGACAGCAGGACAGCGGCCAGGTGGAAACTGAGACCCTGGGGGGACAGCGGGGGGTTGGGGGGGGTCCCCTTGTGGACTGGGGGGGATTTGGGGGAGTCCCTGATGGATTGGGGGAGGTCCAGGGGGATTTGGGGGAGCCCAGCAGGGGTTGGGGGTGTCAGAGTTTTTGGGGTTTCTAGACAGGGTTTCAGCAGGGGGACCCTGGTGGGGTTTGGGGTTCCCCAGGTGGGTTTGGGGTGTTTCAGGGGTTTGGGGTTCCCCAGGTGGTTTTGGGGTGTTTCAGGGGGTTTGGGGTGTTTGAGGTGGTTTTGGGGTGTTTTAGGGATTTTGGGGTGTGTGAGGGGGTTTGGGGTGTGTGAGGGGGGTTTGGAGTTCCCCAGGTGGTTTTGGGGTGCTTCAGGAGGGTTTTGGGTTGTTTGTTTCAGGGGTTTGGGGTTTCTGAGGTGGTTTTGGGGTACCCCAGGTGGGTTTTGGGGTGTTTCAGGGGTTTGGGGTTCCCCAGGGGGTTTGGGGTTTGGGGTGTTTGTTTGAGGGGGTTTGGGGTGTGTGAGGGGGTTTGGGGTCCCCCAGGTAGTTTTGGGGTTTCTAAGGGGTTTTGAGGTGTTTCAGGGGGTTTGGGGTGTCTGAGGTAGATTTGGGGTACACCAGGTGGGTTTTGGGGTGTTTGTTTCAGGGGGTTTGGGGTGTTTGTTTGAGGTGGTTTTGGGGTGTTTTAGGGATTTTGGGGTGTTTGTTTCAGGGCGTTTGGGGTGTGTGAGGGGGGTTTGGGGGTGTTTCAGGGGGGTTTGGGGTTCCCCAGGTGGGTTTGGGGTGTTTGTTTCAGGGGATTTGGGGTGTTTGTTTGAGGTGGGTTTGGGGTGTGTGAGGTGGTTTTGGGGCTCCCCAGGTGGTTTTGGGGTGTTTGTTTCAGGGCGTCTGGGCTGTGTGAGGGGGGTTTGGGGTGTGTGAGGGGTCTTGGGGTGTTTGAGGGGGTTTGGGGTGTGTGAGGGTGTTTGGGGTGTTTGAGAGGGTTTGGGGTGTTTGTTTGAGGGGGTTTTGGGGTGTGTGAGGGGTTGTGGGGTGTTTGTTTGAGGGGGTTTTGGGATGTCTGAGGGGGTTTGAGGTGTCTGAGGGGGGTTTGGGGTGTTTGAGGGGGGTTTAGGGTGTGTGAGGGGTTTTTGGGGTTCCCCAGGTGGTTTTTAGGGGGTTTCAGGAGGGTTTGAGTTGTTTGTTTGAGGTGGTTTTGGGCTGTTTCAGGAGGTTTTGGGGTGTTTCAGGTGGATTTTGGGGTGTTTGTTCCAGGGTTTTGGGGTGTTTGTTTGAAGTGATTTTGGGGTGTTTCAGGGGTTTTGAGGTGTTTCAGGGTGTTTGGGCTGTTTCAGGAGGATTTGGGGTGTTTGTTTCAGGGGTTTTGGGGTGTTTCAGGGGTTTGGGGTGTTTGTTTTAGGGGGTTTGTGATGTTCAGGTGGTTTTGGGGTGTCTCAGGGGGGTTTGGGGTGTCTCAGGGGGTTTGGGGTGTCTCAGGTGGATTTGGGGTGTCCCAGGGTGGTTTGGGGTTCCCCAGGTGGATTTGGGGTGTCTCAGGTGGATTTGGGGTGTCTCAGGTGGTTTTGGGGTCCCTCACGTGCAGCAGGGCGCTCGCTGCGTACGTTCCCAGCACGGCGGCGAAGGTGCCCAAACGGCGCGCGGTCTGGAACACGTCTGGGAGGGACAGGGGGGGTCAGGGACACCAGTTACAGCAGGGGACAGCAGGAGACAGTAGGGGACAGCAGGGGACACCAGACACACCAGGGGACACCAGGGGACATCAGGGGACACACCAGTGACACCAGTATGGGCTCCAGGGTCACCCAGCCCTCCCAGTGTCCCCTCTGTGTCCTCCAGCCCCCACCCCAGTCCCTCCCAGTGCGTCCCAGTACCGCCCAGTCCCTCCCAGTTCCCCTCCCCGTGTACCCCAGTACATCCCAGTATGCCCCAGTACCTCCCAGTATCCCCCAGTCCCTCCCAGTATCCCCCAGTCCCTCCCAGTATCCCCCAGTCCCTCCCAGTATCCCCTAGTGCCCTTCCCACTGTGCTCCAGTCCCTCCCAGTGAGCCCCAGTCCCTCCCAGTGCCCTTCCCAGTGTGCCCCAGTCCCTCCCAGTATCCCCCAGTCCCTCCCAGTGTCCCTTCCAGTGCACCCCAGTCCCTCCCAGTATCCCCCAGTCCCTCCCAGTCCCTGCCAGTGCACCCCAGTCCCTCCCAGTGCCCTTCCCAGTGCGCCCCAGTCCCTCCCAGTATTCCCCAGTCCCTCCCAGTATCCCCCAGTCCCTCCCAGTGTCCCTTCCAGTGTGCCCCAGTCCCTCCCAGTGCACCCCAGTCCCTCCCAGTGCCCCTACCAGTATCCCCCAGTCCCTCCCAGTATCCCCCAGTCCCCCCCAGTCCCTCCCAGTTCCCCTCCCCGTGTACCCCAGTCCCTCCCAGTATCCCCAGTCCCTCCCAGTATCCCCAGTCCCTCCCAGTCCCCCCAGCACTCACAGGTGTGCAGCCAGCGGGACATGGGCAGGTTCCAGTTTGTCACCACCTCGGCCATGGAGCGCGGGAGCTCCACGCGCAGGGGCCGGGACACGGCCAGGTCCCTGTGACAGGGACAATGACACAGTGTCACACAGTGTCACACACACACAGTGTCACACGGGGACAATGGACACCGCCAGGTCCCTGTGGGGACAGTGACACAGGACAGTGTCACACAGTGTCACACAGTGTCACACAGAGACAACGGGACATGGCCAGGTCCCTGTGGGGACAGTGACACAGTGTCACACAGTGTCACACAGGACAACGGGACACGGCCAGGTCCCTGTGGGGACAGTGACACACACAGTGTCACACGGGACAATGGGACACGGCCAGGTCCCTGGGCCAGGGACAATGACACAGGGACAGTGCCACACCAGTGTCACACACAGGGACAATGGGACACGGCCAGGTCCCTGGGACAGGGACAATGACACACACAGTGTCACACAGTGTCACATCAGTGTCACACAGTGTCACACAGGACAATGGGACACGGCCAGGTCCCTGGGACAGGGACAATGACAGTGTCACACAGTGTCACACAGAGACAACGGGACACGGCCAGGTCCGTGTGACAGGGACAATGACATGGGGGATAGTGTCACACAGTGTCACACAGGGACAATGGGACACGGCCAGGTCCCTGGGACAGGGACAATGACACAGGACAGTGTCACACCAGTGTCACACAGGGACAATGGGACACTGCCAGGTCCCTGTGGGGACAGTGTCACACAGTGTCACATCAGTGTCACACAGGGACAATGGGACACGGCCAGGTCCCTGTGACAGGGACAATGACACACACAGTGTCACATCAGTGTCACACACACACAGTGTCACACAAAGGGACAATGGGACACGGCCAGGTCCCTGTGACAGGGACAATGTCACACAGGGACAATGTCACACGGGGACAATGGGACATGACCAGGTCCCTGTGACAGGGACAATGACACACACAGTGTCACATCAGTGTCACACAGGACAATGGCACACGGCCAGGTCCCTGTGACAGGGACAATGACACAGGGACAGTGTCACACACAGGGACAAGTGTCACACAGGGACAATGACACAAGGACAGTGTCACACAGGGACAATGGGATACAGGGACAGTGTCACACCAGTGTCACACACAGAGGCAGTGTCACACCAGTGTCACACAAAGGGACAGTGTCACACCAGTTCACACACAAGGTCAATGGGACACACAGTGTCACAACAGAGTCACACCTGTGTCACACACAGGGACAGTGTCACACAGGGCAGTGTCACTGTGGCTGTGATCAGTGTCACACAGGTCAGTGTCACACAGGGCAGTGTCACTGTGGCTGTGATCAGTGTCACACAGGGCAGTGTCACACAGGGCAGTGTCACACAGGGCAGTGTCACTGTGGCTGTGATCAGTGTCACACAGGTCAGTGTCACACAGGTCAGTGTCACTGTGGCTGTGATCAGTGTCACACAGGGCAGTGTCACACAGGTCAGTGTCACACAGGGCAGTGTCACTGTGGCTGTGATCAGTGTCACACAGGGCAGTGTCACACAGATCAGTGTCACACAGGTCAGTGTCACACAGGGCAGTGTCACTGTGGCTGTGATCAGTGTCACACAGGGCAGTGTCACACAGGTCAGTGTCACACGGGGCAGTGTCACACAGGTCAGTGTCACACAGGGCAGTGTCACACAGGGCAGTGTCACACAGGGCAGTGTCACTGTGGCTGTGATCAGTGTCACACAGGTCAGTGTCACACAGGGCAGTGTCACTGTGGCTGTGATCAGTGTCACACAGGGCAGTGTCACACAGGTCAGTGTCACACGGGGCAGTGTCACTGTGGCTGTGATCAGTGTCACACAGGGCAGTGTCACACAGGGCAGTGTCACACAGGGCAGTGTCACTGTGGCTGTGATCAGTGTCACACAGGTCAGTGTCACTGTGGCTGTGATCAGTGTCACACAGGGCAGTGTCACACAGGTCAGTGTCACACAGGGCAGTGTCACTGTGGCTGTGATCAGTGTCACACAGGTCAGTGTCACTCAGGTCAGTGTCACACAGGTCAGTGTCACACAGGGCAGTGTCACTGTGGCTGTGATCAGTGTCACACAGATCAGTGTCACACAGGGCAGTGTCACTGTGGCTGTGATCAGTGTCACACAGGTCAGTGTCACACAGGGCAGTGTCACACAGGGCAGTGTCACTGTGGCTGTGGTCAGTGTCACACAGGTCAGTGTCACACAGGGCAGTGTCACACAGGGCAGTGTCACTGTGGCTGTGGTCAGTGTCACACAGGGCAGTGTCACTGTGGCTGTGGTCAGTGTCACACAGGTCAGTGTCCCCGTGTTGCCGTCAGTGTCCCCGCAGTGCCGTCAGTGTCCCCGTGCTATCACTGTGGGTGTGATCACTGTCACTCTGTGTGTTCTCAGTGTCACTCTCTGTGTGCTCAGTGTCCCCGCAGTGCCCTCAGTGTCCCCGCGGTGTCGCTGTCCCCTCACCAGCGCAGGTGCTCGTGCTGCAGGGACGTGCCGGACCCCGCCAGCGTGGCCGTGGCCTCGGACAGGAAGGCCACGAAGTAATTGCTGAAGTGGAAGGAGAGCGCGCTCTCGTAGGCACGGAGCCACCTGCGGCACGGAGGAACCCGAGGGGACACGGGGGGGGGGACACCAGGGGTGTGGGGGGACACGGGGGTGTGGGGGAAAACGGGAGAGTTTGGGATTTGGGGGGACATGAGGGGGTTTGGGGGAGTTTGGGTTTGGGGGGACATGAGGAGTTTGGGGGGATTTGGGGGGTGTGGGGGGTCATGAGAGGTTTGGGGGGATTTGGGGGAGTTCAGGGTTTGGGAGGGGTTGGGGCAAAATGGGGGAGTTTGGTGTTTGGGGGAACATTAAGGGTGTGGGGGGACATGAAAGGTTTGGGGGGATTTAGGGGAGTTTGGAGGGGACATGAGAGGGTTTGGGGGAGTTTGGGGGGACACAGCAGGGTTTGGGGGACATAAGGGGTTTGGGGGAGTTCAGGGTTTGGGAGGGATTTGAGGGGGTTTGGGGGGATTTTGGGGAGTTTGGGGATTGCAGGGACATGGAGGATTTGGGGTTTAGGGAGGACATGAGGGGTTTGGGGGGGTTTAGGAGGGATTTGGGGGAGTTTGGGGGGGACATGAGGGGATTTGGGAGGACACGAGGAGTTTGGGGGGGTTTAGGAGATTTTGGGGTTTGGGGGGACACGAGGAGTTTGGGGGACATGAGGGGTTTGGGGGGATTTGGGGGAATTTGGGGTTTGGGGGAAACATGAGGGGTGTGGGGGAATTTGGGGGAGTTTGGGGTTCAGGGGGACATGAGGGGATTTGGGGTTTGGGGGGGACATGAAGGGTTTGGGGGCATTTGGGGGAGTTCGGGGTTTGGTGGGGACATGAGGGGTTTGTGGGGATTTGGGGGAGTTCAGGGTTTGGGGGGACATGAGGGGATTTGGGGTTTGGGGGGACATGAAGGGTTTGGGGGCATTTGGGGGAGTTTGGGGTTTGGTGGGGACATGAGGGGTGTGGGAGGATTTAGGGGAGTTTGGGGTTTGGGGGGACATGAGGGGATTTGGAGTTTAGGGAGGACATGAAAGGTTTGAGGGGATTTGGGGGAGTTTGGGATTTTTGAGGGACATGAAGGGTGTAGGGGAATTTGGGGTTTGGGAGACATGAAGGGTTTGGGGTGATTTGGGGGAGTTCAGGGTTTTGGGGACATGAGGGGTTTGGGGGAATTTGGGGGAGTTTGGGGGGACATGAAGGGTGTGGGGTTTGGGGGGACACAAGGGGTTTGGGGGCATATGAGGGGTTTGGGGGAGTTTGGGGGGACATGAGGGGTTTGGGGTACACGAGGGGTTTGGGGGGACATGAGGGGTTTGAGGGAATTTGTGGTTTGGGGAACATGAGGGGATTTTGGGGGAGTTCAGGGTTTGGGGGGATTTGGTGGAATTTGGGGTTTGGGGGACACAAGGGGTTTGGGGGGATTTGGGGGAGTTTGGGGTTTGGGGGGACATGAAGGATTTGGGGGAAAACAGGAGAGTTTGGGGTTTGGGGGGGACATGAGGGGTTTGGGAGGATTTGGGAGAGTTTGGGGGGACAGGAGGGGATTAGGGGGAGTTTGAGGTTTGGGGGGATTTGGGGAAGTTTGGAGGAATTTGGGGGGACATGAGGGGTTTGGGGGAAAACAGGAGAGTTTGGGGGGGACATGAGGGGATTTGGGGGAGTTTGGGGTTTGGGGAGACATGAGGGGTTTGGGAGAAAACAGGAGAGTTTGGGATTTGGGGGAACATGGGGGGATTTGGGGGAATTTGGGGTTTGGGGGGACATGAGGTGTGTGGGGGGATATGAGGGGTTTGGGGTTCAGAGAGGACATGAAGGGTTTGGTGGGGTTTGGGGGAAAAGAGGAGAGTTTGGGGTTTGGGGGGACATGGGGAATTTGGGGTTCAGGGGGGACATGGGGGATTTGGGGGAGTTCAGGGTTTTGAGGGGGATTTGGGGTTTGAGGGGGATTTGGAGGAGTTCAGGGTTTTGGGGGGGACATGGGGGATTTGGGGTTCAGGGAGGACATGAAGGATTTAGGGAAGGTTTTTGGGACATGGCAGGGTTGGGAGGGACATGTGGGATTCAGGGCAATTTTGGGGGCGTCATGAGGAAATTTGGGGCAGATTTTGGGGGGTTGGGGGGGACATAGAAGGGTTGGGAGGATTTTGGGGGGGCCAAACGGGTTTGGGGGATTTGGGGGAGGTCATTGAGGGATTTGGGGGTGCCAGGGGGAAATTGGGATTTTGGGGGGGGGGTGACAGGAGGGATTTGGGGAGGGGGGGGACACACATTAAGGTGCCACCCCCCAACTCACATCCCCTCAGTGTCCCCCCAGATTCCCCCCCCCAAACCTGCAGGGACCCCCCAAACCCCTCGGGACCCCCCAAAATCCCTCCCTGACACCCTCAAACCCCCCAAGCCCCCCCCCAAAATCCCTCCCTGACACCCCCAAAATTTCTCCTGGCACCTCCAAACCCCTCCTGCCCCCCCCAAGCCCCCCCCAAAATCCCTCCCTGACACCCTCAAAATTTCTCCTGCACCCCCAAACCCCTCCTGTCCCCCCCAAAATCCCCCCCTCACCTGGCAAAGACGCTCCTGGGCAGCAGCAGAGGGAACAGAAATGTCAGTGAAGGAGGTTGAGGGGTCCCTGGGGGATTTTTGGGGGTTCCTGGGGGATTCTTGGGGGTCTCTGGGGAATTTTTGGGGGTCCCTGGGAAGGGTTGAGGTTCCCTGGGGAATTTTTGGGGGTCACTGGGGGATTTTTGGGGGGTCCCTGGGAGGGGTTGAGGGTCCTTAGAGGATTTTTGGGGGTCCCTGGGAGAGGTTGGGAATCCCTGGGGGATTTTTGGGGGTCCCTGGGGGATTCTTGGGGGTCCCCCGGAGGTTTTGGGGTCCCTGGGGGTGGGGTTGGGATCTCTGGGGAGGGTTTGGGCTCCCAGGGGGTTTTTGGGGGGATTTGGGGGTGATTTGGGTTAATTTAGGGGGGGTTTAGGGGGAATTAGGGGGGATTTGGTGGAGATTTAGAGGTGATTTAGGGGATTTAGAGGGGATTTGGGTTGATTTAGGGGGGATTTCAGGGGTTCAGAGGGGATTGGGGCAATTTAGGGGGGATTTGGGGCAATTTAGGGGGAATTAGAGGGAATTTTAGGGATTCAGAGGGGATTGGGGTTGGTTTAGGGGGATTTGGGGGTGATTTAAGGGGGATTTCAGGGGTTCAGATGGATTTAGGATTGGTTTGGGCGGGGTTTAGGGCTGGTTTGGGCGGGGTTTGGGGCTGCTTTAGGCGCGGTTTGGGGCTGCTTTAGGGCTGCTTTAGGCGGGGTTTGGGCGCGGTTTAGGGCTGGTTCGGAGCTGCTTTAGGCGCGGTTTGAGCGGGGTTTAGGGCTGCTTTAGGTGGGGTTTAGGCGCAGCTCGGGGCTGGTTTAGGTCGGGTTTAGGGCCGGTTTAGGCGTGGTTTGGGGCTGGTTTGGGCGGGGTTTAGGGCGCGGTTCGGGGCCGGTTTAGGCGCAGTTTAGGTGGGGTTTGCGTGAGGTTCAGGGCGGCTTTAGGCGCGGTTTGGGCGGGGTTTAGGGCCGGTTTAGGCACAGTTCAGGGTCGGTTTAGGCGGGGTTTAGGGCTGCTTTAGGCGCGGTTTGGGCGGGTTTAGGTGCGGTTTAGGGCTGGTTTAGGCGTGGCTTGGGCGGGGTTTGGGGCTGCTTTAGGTGCAGTTTGGGGCTGGTTTGGGCGCGGTTTCGGCGGGGTTTAGGGCCGGTTTAGGCGCGGTTTGGGCCTGGTTTGTGGCTGCTTTAGGCGGGGTTCAGGACTGGCTTAGGCGCGGTTTGGGGCTGCTTTAGGCCGGGTTTAGGGCCGGTTTAGGAGTGGTTTAGGCGCGGTTTGGGCGGGGTTTGGGGCTGGTTTAGGCGCTGTTCGGGCGGGGTTTAGGCGCGGTTTGGGGCTGGTTTGGGCGGGGTTTAGGGCTGCTTTAGGCGCGGTTCAGGGACGGTTTAGGCGTGGTTTGGGCGGGGTTTAGGGCCGGTTTAGGCGCAGTTTGGGTTGGGTTTGGGGGCAGTTTAGGCACGGTTTGGGCGGGGTTTGGGGCTGCTTTAAGCGCGGTTTGGGGCCGGTTTAGGACCACTTTAGGCGGGGTTTGGGGCTGCTTTAGGTGCGGTTTAGGCGGGGTTTAGGCCCGGTTTAGGCGCGGTTTGGGCGGGGTTTAGGGCTGCTTTAGGCACAGCTTAGGGCCGGTTCAGGCGCAGCTTAGGGCCGGTTTAGGTGCGGTTTGGGCGGGGTTCAGGGCCGGTTTAGGTGTGGTTCAGGGCTGGTTTAGGCGCGGTTTAGGGCCGCTTTAGGCCGGGTTTAGGGCTGCTTTAGGCGGGGTTTAGGGCCGGTTTAGGCAGGGTTTGGGCGGGGTTTAGGGCTGCTTTAGGCCGGGTTTAGGCTGACCTGCGCAGGGCCCGTGCCCCGTAGAGCGGCAGCAGGCTGGAGAACAGAAACGGCGCCAGGCAGGTGCTGACCAGCAGGCACAGCAGCGCCAGCCCCAGGCTGCGCAGCGCCTTCCGCAGCCACGCCACGCTCTGGGGACACCAAAAACAACACAGTGACACCCCAAATCACACCCCAAAAACACAGGGACACCCCAAATCACACCCCAAAAATACAGTGACACCCCAAATCACACCCCAAAACACAGTGACACCCCAAATCACACCCCAAATCACACCCGAAAAACACAGTGACACCCCTGAACCCCAAATCACACCCCAAAAACCAGTGACACCCCAAATCACACCCCAAAAACACAGTGACACCCCAAATCACACCCCAAAACCCAGTGACACCCCAAAACCCAACTGGGGACACCCCAAAAACACAGTGACACCCCAAATCACACCCCAAAACCCAACTGGGGACACCCCAAAAACACAGTGACACCCCAAATCACACCCCAAAACCCAACTGGGGACACCCCAAAAACGCCCGAACCCCAAATGACACCCCCAAAAACCCACTGACACCCCAAAAACCCTGAACCCCAAATGACATCCCCAAAAATCCAGCTGACACCCCCGAACCCCAAATGACACCCCAAAAACCCCACTGACACCCCAAAACCCCACTGACACCCCAAACGACACCCCAAAAACCCCACTGACACCCCAAACGACACCCCAAAAACCCACTGACACCCCAAACGACACCCCAAAAACCCCACTGACACCCCAAAAACCCAGTGACACCCCTGAACCTCCAATGACACCCCTGAAACTCCACTGGCACCCCCAAAAACCCCAATGACACCCCCAAATACCCAGTGACAGTGACACCCCTGAACCCCAACTGACACCCCAAAAACCCATTGACACCCCCAAACCCCACAGCCAGCCCCAAACTCCCCATTTCCCCCCACTTTTCCCCTCAAATCCTCATGTCCCCCCCAAAGCCCCATTTTCCTCCCCCATTCCCCGCCAGATCCCCACTTTCCCCCCTCACCAAATCCCCATTTCCCCTCCATTCCCCCCCAATCCCCATTTCCCCCCTGTTCCCCTCTCATTTCTCCCCCAAATCCCCCATTTCCCCCACATTTTTCCCACCAAATCCCCCCATTACCCCCCAAATCCCCCATTTTCCCCCCAAACTCCCCATTCCCCTCCCTCCAAATCCCCATTTCTCCCCAAAATCTCCCATTTCTCCCCCAAATCCCCCCATTTCCCCCACTAAATCCCCTAATTTTCCCCCCATTCCCCCCCCAAATCCCCCATTTCCCCCTCATTTCCCTCCCCAAATCTCCATTTTCCCCCCTAAATCTCCATTTCCCCCCCCATTTTCCCCATCAAATCCCCATTTCCTCTCCCCCAAATCCCCATATCCCCCCCAAATCCCCCCTTTCCCCCCAAAATCCCCAATTTTGCCCCCTTAAATCCCCATTTTCTCCCTCAATACCCCCATTCCCCCTCCATTTCCCCCCCACAAAATCCCCATTTTCCTCCCCCATTACCACCAAACTCCCCATTCCCCTCCCTCAAATCCCCGTTTCCCCCTCTAAATCCACCATTCCAAATCCCATTTCCCCTCCATTCCCCCCCCAAATCCCCATTCCCCCCCCAAATCCCCATTTCCCCCCCTAAATCCCCCATTCCCCCCTCCAAATCCCAATTTTCCTCCCCCATTCCCCCCAAAATCCCCATTTCCCTCCCTAAATCCCCCATTTCCCCCCATTCCCCCCCATACCCCCATTTCCTCCCCTAAATCCCCATTTCCCCCATTTCCCCCCCCCAAATTTCCATTTCCCATTTC